>NC_041383.1:154344772-154351669 GCF_002162155.2 Triticum dicoccoides | reverse complement strand
CACTACACACACACACACACACACACACACACACTACACACACACACACACATTAGTTTGTTTGTTATAAATTTTTCTATTTTTAGTTATAAAAATGTTAGAAATTATTCTGTTTTTTAGTTATATAAATATTAGAATGTTAGTTTTATAGAAATGTTATAAATGTTTTCTGTTTTTTAGTTATAGAAATATTAGCAATTTTTCTGTTTTTTAGTTATATAAATATTAGAATTGTTATGGAAATGTTAGTTATATAATCAGGAAATTTTAGAATTAGTTTTAGTTAGATGAATTAGATTAATGTCAAATTGTTAGAATTTGCATATATATAGAATTTTAGTTATCACAATCCAATCATTTAAAAAATGTTACTTTTTGCGGGCATATAGTATTTGTTCTCAACGATATGCCCGGCCCGCATCCTCACCGTCGACCCGTTCGCGACGACGTCTTGCTTGAGGGGACCCATGTCCGGGATTGGGCTCCGCCGGGCTGGCACTGGGAGGTGCTACCTGGAGGGGTGCGCCGCTTGGTGAGGAACGCGACCTCGGGTCCCGTCGTCGACCCTGATCTTCTTTGGTGGCGTTCGCGTGGGCCACATTCAGTGCAGAGGCAGCCGTCCCCGCCAGAGGTGGTGCATCACCGTATCAGGGAGGAAGATGAGCACGTCCATCGCTACATGGCTGCTATGGACGACGTCAGGTTCTCCACTACTTGGCGGGTTCTTTGGGCAGATGACCGGAGATATGATCCTGTGATGGTTCCTTCTCTTTGGGTGTGCACCGCCCGCGCCCCTGGAACCGCGAGTGGCGCCCTAGATTATTCTATAGTACTCGATCTTTATTAGGTACCTAGCCAGTGATGTATTCGATATATAATATTCGAGACGATGTATTCGAGATTATATATATTAAGACGATCGATAATGTATTCGAGATTATATATTCAAGACGATGTATTCGAGATTCAGTTTTTCCTTATTGATTAATTGCATCCATGCATTGTAATTTGAATACTAAATTGTTTTATATTTCTTCTGTATTAGTAAAGTAAAAGCTATGGCGGACAATACTGGCAGAGAGAGAGAAGAGGAATTGTTCGACATCATACGCAGCCCTGACAGGCTAGATGATCTTAATGAAGCAGATGATGGCTCCCAATATCTGAACGATACCGGAGAGGGTGATGAAAAGATATTCGATCTCGACGACCGGGCTGATGAAGTCATGAACTATGATTATGATTATGACACAGACAATGTTTGTGATGACAAAGACAATGCTGATCTTCAAATAACAAAGACTACCAGCGCGGTATATTTATATAAGCATGCATGATGGTGATCATCACATGTTTTTTTATTGAAGATATATTAACGAATCAATCTTTCTTCTTTCAGCCCTCCGGATCGAGCAAATCTGCTTCTACAGATAGCAAGACAAAGTGAGGCCCGGGCAGATTGTTGAAGGATGGTGTAAAGTACCACATCGAATCCATCAAACCTAGTGGCAAACCCCTCACGCCTAAGAACATTGCGAACAAGTGGACTCGTCAGTGCGGAGTTCTTGTGAAGGACAAACTCCCTATCTCCATTCAAGAATGGAAAGAGCCAAAGACTAAACGTCCAGGTGTTACTTGGGTCGACAAAAGAGCCAAAGAAGACCTTCTGAAATCTCTGATGGAACACCCTACCAGATCATTTCACTGAAGCAGATGTGGAGAAAGTCAAGGCTGCTGCTCTTAAGAAGATGGCAATTGCATTCAACACCCACAAGAAAACTGTATGGGCCAACTACCTCGCTAATGAAAGGAAGACTCCAGAATTCACGGGAACACTAGAGAAGCAAAGAGAGCACTGGGACGATTTTGTGACCTTCAAGGATTCAGAAATATCTAAGGAACGGTCGATGAAAAACAAGGCAAATGCCGCAAGAAAGACGCAGTTCCATAGGCTGGGTCCAGGTGGCTACGCGGTGGGATTGCCTAAGTGGGATAAGTCTGAGCAAGAGATGGAGGATTCAGGGGTCACTCCGGTTACCCAGCACTGGCCCCCCAGGTGCAGAACTTGGTTCTATGCGCATGGGGGAGCGTTGGACCCAAAGACAGGTGAAGTTTCGCGGAAGGCAAGTCTAAAAGGAGCCGAACAAAAGATAATTGACGCAATAGATGAAGCTCGAAGGGGGGTGTTCACGCCCAACAGAGAGAACGACGAGCTTACGCGCGCCCTGGGAAATCCTGAACACCCGGGAAGAACACGAGGCATGGGAGTTATTCCCTGGTATGAGGGCTTTTCAGAATGGAACGAGAACTACAGGAGCCGTGCAAGAAGGAAGATGGACGAGGAGCAGAAAAGGAAGCTGGAGGAGGAGCAGAGGAAGCAGGACGCAGAATGCCTTCAAGGCCTAGAAGCAAGGCACGCGGACCTGGCACTCAAATTCTAGCAGCAGCAACAGCAGATCGACTCACTTAGCCAGGAAAGGGGGTCTCAGCAGCGGCAACAGCAAGCGGATGATCTAGCAGCATTGGATAGCACCATCCCATCCATGCCGAGAAGCAGTGTTGGTTCTGCCCCGGGCGACACACTGCTGGATACATACCCTGTGGATGAGATCATAGAGAACAGTAACTGCGAGCTACACTACAAAATGAAGAACATATCCATGAAGGTGGCGGACAGCGTTGCTTTTCCAGTTACCCCCAAAGCAACCTACCATTGCATCCCGATTCCAGAGGTCTATGCTCGTGTCATGGTTGATGAAGTGGTGGGCCATATTCGGGGCTAACGCTTGACATTCCTGGAGGTGAAGACAAGCGCACACTGGGAGAGGCCATAAATCGTATCATCCTATGGAGAAAGGATTGCATCATCTTTCGAAGTCCACCGACACCGCGTCGTCTGCCGACTCCTCCTCGAAGTCCGCCACCGAGTCAGCAGACTGCCGCTCCTCCAAGTCCGGCACCGTGTCAGGCCACACCACCTGCTTCAAGTCTGGCACATCGTCAGGTCACTTCTCCTGGTCCAACTCCACGTCAGACGTCTCCGCCGGCTCAGCAATCGCAGAAGAGACATCCCGCAGCTTTGGTGCGTAGCGGTACGAGTCGAGGTAGTTCAGGAAGTACAGGCGAAGGCAAGCGATATAAATATGGTCCAAGCCTCGCTCCTCTTCCTCAGAGGCCTTGCGACATGACTAAGGAGCAAAACGCAGCCATAGTGCAAGCCCAAGTGGACGCCCATTTTGGACCGAAACCGGCACCGCCACCAAAGGAGAAAGTGCCTGAGAAAGTAATGACCACTTCATTCGTATGGCTAGAGAACCAGCTCCCAAGCCTGTTGACTCGGACTGTGAGCGCCAAATCAGGAAGGCACATCGAGCACGACTACAGAAGGAAGCGAACTCAAGCTCGAGCCAACAAGCAGCTGGCAAAAAATGCGGGAAAACCGTTCCCAGTTGGGAGAACAGGCGGCGCAAGCGATCCCCCCACTTGTTGTGCCAACAACACATGAGAGGAGTAGTACGCGTGCCAAATATTATTGTGGGAAAACCGTTAGCGTTCCCTAGCATGGCGATGTGGTAATAACAGAGGATCATATAATGCAGGCTCAAATGCTCAATATCTTTGTTGGATAACTCCTCGAAATCGAGCCCATGCCTATGCTTAAAGAATCGGAAATAGCATGGCAATATGTCCGGGGCAAACCTTTGGTCCATCCAGACAAGGTCAAGGACCTCCCAACGAGAATATATCAATTGCATCGATGGTACATGAACATTACCAAGATTTCCAATCGAGAGTCCCTCATGGTGAATGTCAAGCATGAGCATTATTACCATGAGAAAGCCCTGGCCATTGAGTATCCAGAACTATTTCAGTTATTTAATCAAGACGCACTCGACAAGTCTATCGTCAGTTGTTATTGTCTGTAAGTGATTTCTTTCTGTAATTTAAGTCTCAAGCTAGTTATGTGGTGATAATTTTGATCAATCATTACATGTAATTATCCTCACTATATTCTTTTTCTGTGGTATTATATGCAGGATGAAGATGTATGAAATGAAAAAAGCTGGACGCTATGGCGTTGGGTTCATTGACCCAAATACCATTAATCAGGACATATGGGAGAATGAACATTGTCAAGCTGCTGTAGAGGAAAGCATGCTAGAGTTCTTGAAGCGCCTCAATAGCAATGAAGATATACTACTTCCTTACAACTTCCCGTGAGTCACACTGTCTTGTACTACAAATTCTGTTTTTGCTTACTAGCTAGCTAGATGTTAATAATTAAGTGTATACGGTTTACGGTAGTTGATTAATTTTATGCACATGCCCGCTTAATTAAGACATGCAAACGTGTGCGTATGCAGTTGGCACTGGGTCTTGTTAGACATTAAAGTTGAGGAAGGAAAAGTTGAATTACTGGACTCACTAACTAAAGAAGATAAAGACTACACCATCATGAAGGGGATAGTCAACAGGTAATTTTAATCATTATTAACTATTAGTTCCTGATATGAACTATTTAATAACCCCTTTATTAATTTTCTTTGCCGGCGGGCAGGGCATGGGCAAGGTTCATCAAGGTGACTCCAGGCACGTGGCCAAAAAAGTTGTTTTGGCATCGACCCAAGGTAAGTAATTAAGTAGTACTAGCTAGCTACCATCTCTTTAATTCTTGTTTCAATATCATTAATTAATTATCATGCTTGATTAATCATTATCTGATTTAATTCCATTCTCGTAAAGGCCCTGAGGCAGGCGTCGGGGAATAATCTGTGTGCATTCTACGTTTGCGAGAACATTCGCATGATGACGTGCGAAAGGAGCAGATCTGATAGACAGGACTGGGTACGTTTTTGTCATAACACTATTCACACCATTATCGATATCTAGTCACACAACTAACACACATGCATATTGATCTCCTTCTTAACAGTTCAGGTCAGTGCGGGATAAGCTCCTACCATCGGACCGCATATAAGCACTTCAAGAGGAAATAGCCGGATTTTTGCTCGACCAGGTCATAGATCCCAAAGGAGAATGCTATTACCCGCTACCCCCCCCCCCCCATGAACCACTTGTCATCGTGCTCCGAAGGCACCAAGGCAACATGTAGGAGAAATTGTATATGTATATACATGTGTATGTGTGAATAGTTAATGGTGTTGGCTGTGAGACATTCGATGATATTATATATATATATATATGCGGTTCTACGTACGAGAAAATCTATATATTTATATATATGCATAACGTGTACAATTTATAGTATCGTGAAATACCAGCAAACAAAAAAGAATTAAATGGAAAATAAAGACAAATTGAAAACACAAAATTATAGCAAAAATTAAAAAAAAACCAAACATTTAGTACCGGTTGGTGTTACCAACCGGTACTAATGTCCAACACGCATCCGGGCCTGGCCCGTGCCATGTGTTTGCACTTTAGCGCCGGTTCGTGACGAACCGGTACTAAAGGGGGGACCTTTAGTCCCCACTCTTTAGTGCCGGTTCGCCAACCGGCACTAAAGGCCGTCATGAACCGGCACTAAAGCCCGGTTCTGCACTAGTGTAACCAGCACCTCGAATCCTCGATACTAGTAGTACTATATAGTAAGTAGTAGGAGTAGTAGGGTGGCATGGGCCAGAACAAGCATTCACGTCCAGGAGTACGGCACATGCCACTAGCACGACTTCCATCTGACACCATATTTCTTGGAGTCTGTGCTAGAGCAATCTCTTCAATCTCATCGTTTCTCTAACTCAGCCATCGCGCGGCGGGCGAGGTGGGGGTTTGCCGATAGTTGGTTTCCTCAACTGCGGTCCCACTTGTAAGGCCAACTCCAACGCTCTATCAATATATGGAAGTACTCTTCTTCCCAATACAAAAACTTGCATCCATTCTACTCCCACTTGTCAAAATATATATGTATCTAGACATGTTTTAGTATATAGGCACATCTATTTTTGGAAAAATGGAAGTCAGGTATTTTGTAACGGAGGGAGTACACAATAAAAATTTTAAGTTAGCACAACTAGTCTAATCCGAGAGCACAACCGAAGATTTGGTCGGGTTCTTCCTCCTTTTGCCGACACATGGGACATCCAGCATCCAGGTCGTGTCATGAAAGAAAATAGAGTGGTAGTTGATAAGTTGAAGCCACGAGATGTGAATCTTGGGTTAAACTGTAAATAGAATCTTACTACTCTTGAGTAACTCCAAAAGCGACCACCGAAGATCTTTCTTGGATCTGTTTTTCATCACCAGCACGTCGAGGTGAAAGATGTGCAGGTTTAGTGGGTCCTCTTGCGTTTTCACTGACATGTGGGGCCGCATGTGAGCAAACAGACGATGGGCTCCGCGTGTCCGCTGACTGGCTGAGAAGAGAGATAGAGGAGTGCTGAGCACGGACTGCAGGAAATTTGTTCTACATTACCAGCACCTTGATATTCTCATGTGGTTGTTTCTAGAATAAAAAAAAGGAGGTACCTCTACTTATGTTACTCCCACTATGCCTAGCCTAAGGTTAGTAGGTGACCTTGCGCTTGGCTCTTCGCCTCTTCCGGAAGTCGATGGTTCTACAGTAGTGCTTCTGGCAATCTGACACCAAATGAACTGCTGCACGTCCACCGCTTGTAAGAAAAAGTTTCTCCTCGTGCTGCGAGCCACCGCGCACGCGTTGGCGAGGGAGAAGGCGTAATCAAGCTTCTCGTCCTTCTGCGAGTTGACGGGACACATCAAAGTTATTTACTAGTAGTACGTACTCTCTCCAAAAAAAGGTTGACCATGTCATTGCTACCATCCCGTGCTCCGTCGTTGAGTACATGCACTATTCACATGCCATTCACGTGCCATCGAGGAGAAAAAATATTTCGTAGGTGCCATCGAAGTGCACGACTC
>NC_041383.1:154334844-154344468 GCF_002162155.2 Triticum dicoccoides | reverse complement strand
ATCTGATTATCTCCATTTTCTTGCATGACACGTGCACCTTGATGCTAGATGTCTCGCGTGTTGGGAAAAGGATGAACAAAGCTCAGTAAAAGAAAAGAGTTGAAGAGCATAGATTCCTGACGACCGAGGAGGAGCAAGGAACCTTGCGGTGGAGCGTCTGCAAGGAACCTTGCGCATTTTCCCCTGTTTTTTGCCGCCTGCCCACCTATAAACAACTAAAAGAACATGAACTTTTCGCTAACCACTAGAAACGGTACATCAGGATGCTAAGTTGAAGATGTTTTATACTTCGTCCGTTCCCAAATATAAGTCTTTTTAGATATTTCAATAAGGGACTACATACGAAACAAAATGAGTGAATCTACACTCTAAAATATGTACACAAGCAAACGCACTAACTCCATCCGATCCAACTCATGCACATATGCGCACAGCATGGAGCACACAATGCACGTACACAAGACGTGCATGCACACACGCTCGGCCGTAGAATGCACGTGAATAACACATGCATGCGCACACACTCGGCTGCATGGAGGCGTGCGCCATTCGCGGCGACGTCCAGTTCGTCGTGCTAGGGCGAAGCTCGCACGCAACGGCGCATACGCATCTATTGAAGCACCTCTTTGTCGTTGTTGCTCAACTACTAGTCGGAGACGAAGACAACCGCAGCCCCGGCCTTAGAGCTAGCACCGATGGAAAAACATGCACGCTGCACGCACACGAGCACATATGGAGTGCCCACGACGTGCTGGTGGTGCGTCCCCAGTCGCCTCTACTCCTTCTGCGCACGTTGTCTATCAAGGCGCATGCTAATGATGATGTGGGTCAGATCTTCTAGGACTCAGATGTTGACGAGGAAAATTATGAGACACAAGGTGACGTACACCGTCAAGGTCCACGGTCAAGGGGGTGCTAGCAAGTGCTTAGATGTGCTTAGAGCAAGTACAATAGAGCTGAGTCAGCAGGCTATAAGGAATAAACAGTAGTATATTTCTGCTTAGTTGGAGGAAAGAGAAGAGGAGAGAGAAGGTAAGTGGGCTCTTCATGAAGAGCCAACTCTAGCACGTGCTCCTAGGCACTTTGTAGTACATGTTGACTATAAGATGGGTTGTAGGCTTATAGCCAGCAGCTGGCTATACTATTAGTGCTCTTTAGATGAGGTGCTAAGTGCATTAAAAGGCTTAGTAACTCAAGTGTTCAATGCATAGGTGCTTAGTTTATTGGTGCCACATCATATTTTATGCCTACGTGGCAGGCTTAGCAGCTATACATGGTGGAGCACTAGGAGAGGCCAAGGCTGGTCATAGTGGGGAGTAACTTATACTGTAACATATTACTATGTTACTCTAAACATCTCTATAAACCGGAAAGGAGGGAGTAGTAACATACACTAGTGTCATATGCAGAGTATGGGAGCACATGATATTTCCTGGTCCGGACCGATCCCAAGTTGGCTTCTCACCTTCTTGGCCCACAAAAACCCCTCCCCCCTCCCGCGCGCGCTTCCCGCCCGGCGCCAGCTGAGCCCGCCGCTCCACATTGATGGCAAGTCAGGGCGACGCGACCTCTCACTGTTTCCACCGTTGAAGCGGCGCGCCGACCGAGGGCACCGCCCGCTGCACGCCCGGCATTTCAGACTACACAGTTGATAGTAACTTCTAGAGCAAGTACTACTATAATTAGATGACATAAGCAGGCTATAAGGATTTAAATATAGTATTTGTGCTTAGTTGAAGGAGAGAGAAGAGAAGCGGATTGTAAACGTGTAGCCGGTTGTACTCCAACATACTCTACTTTGTGAGACAAAAGGTGGGGCCATTATTAATGATATTGTATTTATACTAAAGGGACTAACGGACGCCTTAATTACTCCGGGTTTTTTTGAGACAAACCTTGGTGGGGCTATTATTGACTTTTTTTGAGCTATTATTTACTTGGACGTGGTGTTTGGGGGCCAAAGGCCTACTATTATACTCCGACCTGACATGCTCTACCCTAGCCGCCGTTGTATCATATGGTTTCGCACCGTTCCAGATCTTAGCGCCGCCACGCAATTCTTCTCCAGCCCTCCTTCCAGCGTGCACCGCGAGAAGGGACAGCAGTCCTCCGAACCCCGCCTTTCGTGATCCTGTATGGGAGAGGGGCGATCAGGTTTTTGGGGAGCACACTCCTGTGACTGCTGCCAGCGACGACTTCCTCAACGACAGCCTTCTTCCCCAACCTCGGTAACCTCTTCATCAACGACATGAGTGACAACATCAACCACATTGGTTCTGCTCCCGCTGTACAGTATGTGATTCTGTCCTCCTGGTTTAGTCCGCATCATTACTTTGATGTTTGCAATTGTCGTCAAGATCTATTTACTGCTGATTCAGATTAAATCTCATACTAAATTGCTCATATATTCAACAATCCAATCCAAAAACCTGATCACAGGCAATTTACTCCGAGTTGTTTTGTTGCGCTTTTGAAGCCTCCTACTTTTAAGGGGGTGCAATATAAAAGGTGGCGCACAAGAGCAGTATATTGGTTTCAGATCATGTGCTGCTATGACGCCACTAAGGGTAAGCCTGAGGGCGATCTTAATCCTACACAGCAGGAAGCTTTTTAGAACATGGATACCCTCTTCAAAGCCGCCCTGCTAAGTGTTCTTGACGATTCCATTGTGGATTCATATATGTTGCTTGACAGTGGCAAAGACATGTGGGCTGTGCTCGAGGCCACGTTTGGGCCCTCGGGCGCTGGCAACAAGTTGTACGTCATGGAGCAATTCTGTGACTACAAGATGACTGATGAGAGCTCTGTTGTTCAGCAGACTCATGAGATACAGTCACTCTCTAAGGAACTTGAGTACTTTAAGTGTGTGTTGTCGGACAAATTTGTTGCTGGGACCATCATTGTCAAGCTTCCACCTTCGTGGAACGATTTTGCTACTTCTCTGCAAAACAAGAGACATGAGTTTTCTGTTTTGGATCTCATTAGCACTCTTGATTTTGAGGAGAAGACGAGAGCAAAAGTCTCACGTGTTCAGGTCGCCGAGGGAGCTTCTAGTGCCCACATGGTACACGAGAAGAACTTCCAGCCCAACTAGCCCCAAAACAACAAGAACAAATCTCAGGGGAAAGGCAAGTTTGATGCAAAGAACAAGACGTCACATTCTACCAACTTCAAGAAGAATTTTCATAACGGGAAGGGATACAAACCTCAATTTTGGTAGCACCGCACAAAATTTATATGGCTGCATCTACCTGCTGTCAGCTAACCTCATGGTGCTCCAGGTATTCCTACATTCGTAACCAGGTACAATGACCACCGCAAGATGAAATTAGCTTATTCGTACGTTGACTTGCTGAATGCAGTGCGGAACGATCCTGTCATGTCTGGAGGAGCAAACAAGCAGTGCAGCCGAAGGTGGAAATCAACCAAGGACTTATGAAATTATATGTAATCTTCCTCAGGCAGGTCAGTATCCCCTTCGTCCAGATGATCGTGTTTTGTCATGCCAAGCTATTGATATGTGCTATTGTTTTGCAACACCGTTTAAGTATAGCTACTGTTTTCCTATCTTTTCAGATTCAGGACAATGAATAGGATATCAGGGGAACTGCACAATATGGACCCATGTTGAGTCATCTCTATTGCCTCATGTGTTTGCTGCAAATGTGTCAGCATCAATTGCAAGATGAGGCAGCTAGATAGCTGTGGAGTTGCCAACATGCTCAAAGTGCTCGCAACATTGAGAAGAAACAAGCATGCCCAGGAAATTAATGCGTGCGCAGGGAGGCCCTTTGCTCAGAGAAGCATCGACCGATTTTTTTATTTCCACACCTTCTCACAGTTTTGTATATTGGTTATAGTATGGTGAATCATTGAGATGCATAGACATGCTGAACTTTTGTTCTTCTGAATGTTAGCTTAATGTGAGTGTCTGCATCCAGTACCGCATCCTCTAGTTTGCTGGATGCACACGGAGAAAATAAATCTCCTTAATTTACTCCATAACCACCCTATTAAATAGGCCTAGTAACAAACCAGGCGCATGCAGTGGCCGATGGGCACATGCATCTTGCATGCATGGCCAGTCATGCAGCAACGCAAAAGAAGAGAGCGGTTCTTGGGAAAAAGCGAGTAGTTAGTGCAGCGTACCTTATAAACACAAACAGCTCGCTCTCCCGCTTCCGTCTCCCCAACCAATTCCCCCCGCTCCCCAATCTTCCTCACTCGTCCAGAAAACCCCGCTCACCTTCTTCCTCACTCGTACAGAAAACACCTGCTCCTCTTCTTCCACTCCTACAGAAATCCCCAGCCCTCCTTCTTCCCCACTCGCACTGCCACTAGGCTCGTCTCTGGCTACTCTGCTCAAACCCATGAGCTTGGCGCGACGCCCACAAGGAAAATGGAGTCAACTGGCCCCAGCAGCAAGAAGATGAGGCTCCCGCCAGCGGCGACGCCGGTTGTAGATCCCGCACCCGGTAGCACGGGGAGAAGCGGCGAGCCCCCCCCCCACCCACCCACCCGGATCTGAGGAACCGGTAGAATCTCCGGTGGACCGCATCAGCGATCTCCCGGACGTCATCCTTGAGGAGATCATCTCGCTTCTCCCCACCAAGGATTGCTGCCGCACACAAGTCCTCTCAACTCGGTGGCGCCCTCTATGGCGCACCGCGCCCCTCAATCTTGACTGTCGTCAGATATCTGTCCTTCCTGAATTTGATCTCTTCAGAGCCATTGTCTCTTCTCACCAGCAGGGCCCCGTTCAATGCCTCTGCATCCCGACAAGCTACCTGCTGTCCATACCCGGCAAGGTGGACACTTGGCTGACATCCCCTGAATTCGGAAAACTCCAGCAGTTTGAGTTCTACCATTACCACGAAAGTTTCATACCACGAACATACCAAGAATTCGTGCCCACACCACCGTTGTCCATCTCGCGGTTTTCCTCCTCTCTCCACACCGCCACCTTCGGCCGGTGCCATCTACCGGACGATTTGGTACAAATGCTTCGACTCCCACTGCTAAAAAAACTTTCGCTTGTGGTGGTTTATCTGTCAGAGGCCTCACTGCACAACATCATCCACTCTAGTTGCCCTACCCTGGAGTGCTTGCTGATTGTTTTGGGAATAGAAATCGGTATCAGTTGTCTCCAAATAAAGTCGCCTCACCTTAAAAGCATTGGAATTTGTTTGAAGGACAGCAGCTCATCATCGAAGATGCCCCTTCACTTGAAAGGTTGCTCCTTCATAATTGTTATACACCTTCAGAAATAACTGTCGTCTCTGCGCCCAAACTGGAGACCTTGGGTGTAATTCGTGACCCATTTTATAATCACAAGGAGTTGGTGTTTGGCTCCTCACCTTTTCAGGTACCGTATATTATCATCTACACATTTGTAATCATATGCTGCATTTTTCATTTATGCGCATAAGTTTTATATCATCTTGGAGTACACTTTGGGTACTAATATTATGTTATATGCTCAATGAAGAGTTTGTCCATTGATAGCCTATCAATGCTGCTGGATTCTGTCAAGATCATATATATCAGGATGTATAGTTTTGATCTGGACATAATTATTGGCTTGCTGCGATGCTTTTGATCTCTTGAGAATTTATACATAGAGGTGATGACTTCATGCACATTGAAAGCCCGTATATATTGTACTAGAATTAACTATTGAGTTGTCGTTCTTTCGACATACTCTTTTTTCAGACCTTAACTGTTTTCAATCTTCATGTCTACTTAGGCAGAACCACATGGACAAAAACATATAACCAATCGTTGGCGTAATAAGCACAAGGATTTTCTCAGTTCTCATGACATTCGTTTGAGGACAATAACGATGGGACGATATGCATCCAACCAGGCAAACAGAAGCTTTGTCACATTCTTCCTGTTGAATGCGAGGTTACTATTGTCCATGAGGCTTAATTTTTACAGCAAAAGATTTCTCATGGACGAACATGTTGAATAGCAAAAAAAGAAGTTTCAGGTGGACAAATGGGCTTCTAAACGTGCTCGGCTTCTATTTACAACAAGTTGTAGACATCCTAAAATAAATTTTTTTTGCACAGGATGTTGATTTTATGGATCAGACCGATCCATTTGTTTGTGACTGCAAAAAAGAGTGGTTGGGTTAGATGTTACTGTCATGTCAATCTGGGTTTTGTCTAAAAATTTGATGAACAATTAATCCTTGGGCTTTTTGTACCATTTGTGTGCTTGACTTGCATGTTTTTTCCCTCGTACTCCCCTCGACCTGCCACTACACTGCCGCATCTTTCATGGTTGCTGTTCGTTCCCGCCCGATGCCTTGCCGTCGTTCTCCGCCTTGGTTAGCTCGTTGTGCTCGCCGCCGTCTGGTGTTGTCAACATGGTCAACAACCAAGAGGAATCAGGAGATGACTGTACATGGAGAGGCTGACGGTAGGGACCCACCAGGGTCATTGCATTTCGCAAGCAGGTGCCTCGTTATTACAAGCCAAAACAATACTTCCTCCTAATTGTTTGACAACTAGGTTCCACGCCATTGTCAATGTAGTCAATAAACAAGAAAATTACACAACGAGCGGATAACACCAGGGACCCAGCAGCTTACCCAGTTGTTTTTCAGTTTCAGAGACGGAGCTCAATTGCACGTTGTGCGGGGGCTGTGGCCCATCTAGCCCACGCTTATGCTTTTATTAAGCACATGACGAGCCCAGTTGATATTTTTTTTCTTTCTGAAATTGGCTATCCCGGTTCTTTTTTTGGAGAATACCAAAACCGAGGCCTACTTGCTTTTCTCAGCCCTGCTGGACTGCAAATCTTTCAAGACGAGGGGGGATAAGTAATGGGCTTCCCCAGAAAACGGGCTATAAGTTGTAAGAAATGAGCTGTAAATTTTTAAACCAAAGCCAACCGGCAATTGTATTAAAATATCATTTTTTTAGGATTTCTCTACTCTCTACTCTTATAAAAACCAAAACCAACTGGCAATTACATTAAAACATCATCTTTTCACCCACAAGATATAAACTACTCATACAAATTCATCTTCATGTTCCGTGCAACGAACGGGCATCTTGCTAGTTAAGATTCTAAATTTCATTCATTTTTTTGCGTAGAATTGTTTTTTGAATTTTATTTTGATATAATTTTTTGAAAACTATTTTTAACGTGACTCAAAATTTCGTGATTAAAAGAGTTCGGACCCCCTGAAATATGCAAAATTTCGTTGAATTTTTTAGCAGTGCCCAAAATATATGGTCTGTAATGCTAATAAAAAGAATATGAGCTTCAAATATCCTTAAGAATTAGAAAATGGGCTGTAAATTATTGAAAATAATGGCTAATGGGCTGTATGCTGTTTTCCATAGATTTGGAGGCTGACTTCTGGGCCTACTAGGTTGACGATGACGTTGTCCTAAAAAAAAATTTGACGCATACGCAAGGCTTTGTCAACTTAGTAACACACAGCAGTGACTGTTGGATGTCCATCCAACGGCCGTCGTGCTTCTTCAATCTCTGATCTTCCTGCTCCAGCCACCCAAACCAGCGCCGGCGGGACTGCCTGCTCCCTCCTCCCGTGGCTGGCTGTGCTGCCGCCAGGCCACCCTTCTAACCACCCACACATCCTGTAATTTTCCGGCGACGTCAGCCTCACCCCGCAGCCGACCAGTCAGCGCTCATTCTCCCCTCAGCGTGGGCATCCGCTGCGGTGGTTTCGCCGGCTCCGGGTGGTTCTCTTCCTGGGCCCCGCCCTCGTCCACCGCGTTTGTGCTCTCGGCGCGGCGAGGTCAACATGGTCAACAAACAACAGCCATCAAAAGAGGCTGACAGTAGGGGCCCACACAGGAAAATGCCTCCTTATTACGTGCAAAATATTGATTCCTCCACCTGATAGCTGGGACCCACCGGAAGGGTCTCTGTATTTCACGTAAAAAACGTTCCCCCTGCTGTCAGCTCGGACCCACCGGAAATGCCTCCTTATTACGCACAGAAAAATGAATACTCCCCTGCTAGCTGGGACTCACCTTGGTCGGAGGCTGACTTGTGGGCCTACTAAGTTTACGGGGACGGAGGGATTTGTCAACTTAGTCAATATGAACGACTCTAGCTCCAGTGATCGTACGATGTCCATCCAACGGCTGTAGTGCTTCTTGAACCTCTGGTCTTCGTGCTCCAGCCGCCCAAAGCAGCGTCGGTCGTGCCACGTGCTCCTGCCTCCCGTGGCCGGCTGTGATGCCGCGGAGGCCTCACCACCCCCTACTACTCCCACCGCTGGCCAAGCCATCCCTCTACTCACCCACACCCCCTGTTATTCTGCGGCGACGGCAGCCTCACCCTCGTACTCCTCTTTGCGTGGGCATCCACTGCTGCGTCTTCCCCGGCTCCGCGTCGTCCCCTTCCTAGGCCTCGCCGTCGTCCACCGCCGTGGTGCTCTCGGCGCGGCGTGGTCAATGTGGTCAATGAACGACTTCCATCGGAAGAGTACTGTGCGTGGAGAGGCTGACAGCTGGGTCCACGGCGGCCGCAAGGAAGTGCCTCCTTATGACGCGCAAAATAATTATTCCTCCACCTGACAGTGGGGACCCACCGGACGGGCCACTGTATTTTGCGAAAAAACGTTTCCCCCTGACTGCTGGGACCCACCAGCTACATCTTCACATGCAAGGAAGTGCGTCCGGGCAAAAAACCGATTCACCCCCCTGACTGCTGGGACCCACCAGCTACATCTTCGCACGCAAGGAAGTGCGTCCGGGCAAAAAAAACCATTCGCCCCCTGATTGCTGGGACCCACCAGCTACATCTTCGCAGGCAAGGAAGTGCCTGACAGTCGGGACCCAACTGGTCGAAGCATACGTAGCCTTGTCATTTTGGTCGCGAACGTGTACGTACATACTGGTCGTAGTAGAGGCGCGCATGTACACGTACGTACAGCGGCGAGGGTGCAAGAAAGAAAATACGGCCACGTACGTACATACGGGCAGGGTCTCGAATGCCTACTCGCGCATACGTACATGGCTGGGTCGGAACGGAGAAACAGCGTCGTCGTCGTGTTCATGGGGAGGCAACGGAATGCGTCATGTTCATCGGGAGGCAACGGAACGCGTGGGAGCCAACCGGCTAGGTCAGAATGGAATGCGTGGTCGTGTCCATCGGGAGGGCTTGGACGGAACAGGCGATGGAAACGAGGCCTGGCGTACCGCACAACGGAGGAAACAGCCTTGTATTCGACCGGCCACGTTCGAAACGGGATCCTGTTCATCGGGAGGGGTCTGGCATACAGCAAAACGGAGGAAACGGACCTCCTACGGTCGAAACGGGGTCCTGTTGATCGGGAGGGGCCTGGCGTACTGCAAAACGGAGGAAACGGACCTCCTACGGTCGAAACGGGGGTCCTGTTGATCGGGAGGGGTGTGGCGTACCGCAAAACGGACGAAATGGACTTGTTTTGGAGCGCTACGGTCGAAACGGGGGGGAGGGGTGTGGCGTACCGCAAAACGGGACTCCACGGGATACTGTTCATCTCCACCGTCGACCTCCTCCAGCCCCCACGGGCTACCGTCGACCTCCTCCAGCCTCCACGGGCTCCTGTTCATCCAGCCTCCACCGCGCGCTACTCCACCGGCTACTGTTCAA
>NC_041383.1:154273910-154334589 GCF_002162155.2 Triticum dicoccoides | reverse complement strand
TGTTCATCCCAGAGGCAGCATCGATCGGCTTCAGTTAGCAACAGTAACGAAGGAATCGCTCCATCGGGTTCAGTTAATAGCCATCGATCGATTGCTCGGGTTCAGTAACGCGTAGCCTGCACTTCAATCGCTCGGGTTCAGTTAGAGCCCAACGCCTCGCTCGGCTTCAGTTAGAGCCAACGCCTCGCACACACGCGCGTACCTGTACTACAGAAACGCACATCGCTCTCCCACCGTAACCGGCAACTCCCCGAAATTTTCCTCCCCCTCGCTTCTACCACGGTTTTTTCCGTCAGGGACGGCCCAAAGAATGTCATGCAGCTGCGTCTCCGGCCCGCCCACGACGAAAAGCCCATTTTCTGTCATGATTTTTTGTCATAGAAGTAGGAGCCCATCACATCTATGATGATACCGGGTTTTGTCACAATTATCGTCATAGAAGTGTCATATGTATGACAGAAAAAAAAATTGTTCGGCCCAAAATGTCACGGATGTGTCTTTTTTTGTAGCGACGTCTGCGAGAGGGAGGGGAATGGGAGGCGAATCGTAAGGTGCTACCTCCTGAGCACTGCGTTGGTTTTCCCTTGAAGAGGAAAGGGTGATGCAGCAAAGTAGTGTAAGTATTTCCCTCAGTTTTTGAGAACCAAGGTATGAATCCAGTAGGAGGCTCCTCAAAAGTCCCACGCACCTACACAAACAAACAAGAACCTCGCAACCAACGCGATAAAGGGGTTGTCAATCCCTTCACCGAAACTTGCAAAAGTGAGATCTGATAGAGATAATAAGATAAGATAAATATTTTTGGTATTTTTATGATATAGATTGGAAAGTAAAAGATGCAAATAAAAGTAGATGGAAAACTTATATGATAAAAGATAGAACCGGGGGCCATAGGTCTCACTAGTGGCTTCTCTCAAGATAGCATAAGTATTACGGTGGGTGAACAAATTAATGTCGAGCAATTGATAGAAAAGTGCATATTTATGAGATTATCTAGGCATGATCATGTATATAGGCATCATGTCCGCAACAAGTAGATCGAAACGATTCTGCATCTACTACTATTACTCCACACATCGACCGACTCCTGCCTGCATCTAGAGTATTAAGTTCATAAGAACATAGTAACGCATTCAGAGAGATGACATGATGTAGAGGGATAAACTCATGCAATATGATATGAACCCCATCTTTTTATCCTTGATGGCAACAATACAATACATGCCTTGCTCCCCTGCTGGCACCGGGAAAGGACACCGCAAGATTGAACCCAAAGCTAAGCACTTCTCCCATTGCAAGAAAGATCAATCTAGTAGGCCAAACCAAACTGAAAATTCGAAGAGACTTGCAAAGATAACCAATCACACATAAAAGAATTCAGAGGAGATTCAAATATTTCTCATAGATAAACTTCATCATAAACCGACAATTCATCGGATCTTGACAAACATGGTGCAAAAAGAGTTACATCGAATAGATCTCCAAAAAGATCGAGGAGAACTTGGTATTGAGATTCAAAGAGCGAGAAGAAGCCATCTAGCTAATAACTATGGACCTGAAGGTCTGTGGTAAACTACTCACAACTCAGCGGAGAGGCCTTGGAGATGATGTAGAGGCCCTCCATGGTCGATTCCCCCTCCAGCGGAGCGCCGGCGAATGCTCCAAGATGGGTGAGGGAGTCCTGGATTAGGGGGTATCCGGGCAGCCGGACTGTGTACAACGTCCGGACTATTGAAGCGTAAAGATACAAGACTCAAGACTTCGGCTCGTGTCCGGATGGGACTCTCCTTTGCGTGGAAAACAAGCTTGGCGATCCGGATATTGTGTTTCCTTCCTTGTAACCGACTCCATGTAAACCTAGCCCTCTCCGGTGTCTATATAAACCGGTGAGGTTGGTCCTTAGAAGGCCGATCACAATTACAGTCATACCATCATAGGCTAGCTTCTAGGGTTTAGCCTCTACGATCTCGTGGTAGATCTACTCTTGTACTACCCATATCATCAATATTAATCGAGCAGGAAGTAGGGTTATACCTCCATCGAGAGGGCCCGAACCTGGGTAAACATCCGTGTCCCTTGCTTCCTGTTACCATCAGCTTAGACGCATAGATCGGGACCCCCTACCCGAGATCTGCCGGTTTTGACACCGACATTGGTGCTTTTATTGAGAGTTCCTCTATGTCGTCACTGCGGGGCTAGATGGCGCCTCCAATCATCATCAACAACACGGTCCAGGGTGAGACTTTTCTCCCCGGACAGATCTTCGTGTTCGGCGGCTTTGCCCTGCGGGCCAATTCGCTTGGCCATCTGGAGCAGATCGGCAGCTACTCCCCTGGCCATCAGATCAGGTTCAGAAACCTGAACTACACGACAGACATTCGCGGAGACTTGATCTTCGACAGATTCGAGCCTATGCCAGGAGCACCGGACAGTCATGACAGGCATGGCTTAGACCTGCTATCGGACAACACGTGGGATATCACCCCTGTGGTAGCCCTGGACTCAAATCCGAGGCAGGTTGCATTGCCTAAGGACGGAGGGATGGACCCTGCCCCCCAGGCCGTACCCTCGTCGGCAGTGGAGCCGAACACAGGCCTCACTTTTGAAGAAGCCTGTGACCCCAGACCCCTGGATTCATATCCGGTTGTAGGTTCTAGTCCGCGTGTTCCCGAGCCCGCCGAGCCCGGTTGTGCTCCGGTAATGGAGTTCACCGCTGCGGACATCTTCCAGCACTCGCCCTTTGGCGACATGCTAAACTCATTAAAGTCTCTCTCTTTGTCAGGAGGCTCTAGGCCGAACTATGTCCGACTTGAGTGGGAAGCAGACGACGACGGAATTCGTTACCCACCCACCACCCACTTCATTGCCACAGTCGATGATTTAACCGACGTGCTTGACTGTACTCGCTTTCTGGTGAGCCTACGTATTGGAGGACAGCTTGCACGCCTCTCGGCCAGCCTGCGCACCAGACTGCGCTCGCACGCCTCCCATTCAGTCAAGGTCAAGCAGTTGTCCGCACGACACCTCCTATAGCCATTAAAACCAAGACACGTGGTGTCACGTGAATGGTTAACAGAACGCACACGGTTTGAATTATACAAATGTTTGAGATATTAAAGTGGCAGCTATTTTTTCAAAATGTCTTTGTTGGCTGTTATTTGAGTGCGCCTTCTCTCAAAATGGACACAAAAAATACCACATCATGTCGGGTGCCATTCCATGATAGCATGCCAAGTTTCATGAATTTCAGATGAGTTTTGGATTTACTAGAATTTCAAAACAAAGTATCTCAATGTTTTGCCGGCAATCAACAGTGTCTTGTTGTTTGAAATTCATTCCCATTTCTTTCATGGGACCTAATCATGCACCCAAGGACACAGATTTGAATTTTCAACCAATTTATATGCACTGGAGCATGTGCATGTAGTTCAAATTTGAATTATGCATATAAATGCATTGAAAACTCAGTTAATGCATAAAAATGTCCAAACGAACCCCGAAAAATCACAACAACTGACACAACACTCCTATTGTTCTATGTTGACATGAGAAAAAATTTGAAAGCAATAAGAGGCAATGGATATCGTTTCGTCCCCAAAGGTGGGACGTTCCCTAACCGAAACCATCATGCTTGGTGTGAGAAACTCTGGTTTGTGAGAAGCATATACCCAAACCTGCCCCAAATAGGACAAAAAATTTACCATGGCATGTTGATGCCGCTCCATGATAGCATGCGAATTTCAGACAAGTTTTGGATTTACTAGAATTTAAAAACTAGGTATCTCAATGTTTGCGGACGAGTGAAGGTGGCAGGGTGTTTGACATTCATTCCCATTTCTTGCATGGGACCTAAGCATGCAACCAAGAACACAGATTTGAATTTTCAACCAATTTTGCATTAGAGCATGTGCATGTAGTTCAAATTTTAATTATGCACATGAATGCATTGAAAACTCAGTTAATGCATAAAAATGTCCAAACAAACCCCGAAAAATCACAAAAATTGACACAACACTCCTGTTGTTCTATGTTGACACGAGAAATTTTTTGAAAGCAATAAGAGGCAATGGATACCATTTCGTCCCCAAAGGTGGGACGTTCCCTACCGAAACCATCATGCTTGTTGTGAGAAGCTCTTGTTTGTGAGAAGCATATACCCAAACCTGCCCCAAATGGGAAAAAAATTACCACGGCATGTTGATGCCGCTCCATGATAGCATGCCAATTCTCATGAATTTCAGACGAGTTTTGGATTTATTAGAATTTAAAAACAAGGTATCTAAATGTTTGCGGCCGAGTGACGGTGACAGGGTGTTTGACATTCATTCCCATTTCTTGCATGGGACCTAATTAAGCATGCAACCAAGGACACAGATTTGAATTTTCAACCAATTTGTATGCATTAGAGCATGTGCATGTAGTTCAAATTTGAATTGTGCACATAAATGCGTTGAAAACTCAATTAATGCATAAAAATGTCCAAACAAACCCCAAAAAATCCCAAAAATTGACACAACACTCCTGTTGTTCTATGTTGACACTAGGAAAAAAATTGAAATCGAGAAGAGGCAATGGATATCGTTTTGTCTAGAAAGGTGAAACATTCCCTACCGAAACCATCACGCTTGTTGTGAGAAGCTCTAGTTTCTGAGAAGCATATGACCAAACCTGCCCCAAATGGGACAAAAAATTTACCATGGCATGTTGGTGCCGCTCCATGACAATATGCCAAGTTTCATGAATTTCAGACGAGCTTTGGATTTACTAGAATTTAAAAACCAGGTATCTCAATGTTTGTGCCCGAGTGACGATGGCAGGGTGTGACATTCATTCCCATTTCTTGCATGGGACCTAAGCATGCAACCAAGGACACAGATTTGATTTTCAACCAATTTATATGCATTAGAGCATGTCCATGTAGTTCAAATTTGAATTATGCACATGAATGCATCGCAACTCAATTAATGCATAAAAAGGTCCAAACAAACCCCGAAAAATCGCAAAAATTGACACAACACTCCTGTTGTTCTATGTTGACACGAGAAAATGTTGAAAGCAATAAGAGGCAATGGATATCATTTCGTCCCCAAAGGTGGGACGTTTCCTACCAAAACCATCATGCTTGTTGTGAGAAGCTCTGGTTTGTGAGAAGCATATAACCGAACCTGCCCCAAATGAGGCAGAAATTTTACAATGGCATGTTGATGCCGCTCCATGATAGCATGCCAAGTTTCATGAATTTCAGATGAGTTTTGGATTTACTAGAATTTAAAAACAATGTACCTCAATGTTTACGGCCGAGTGATGGTGGCAAGGTGTTTGACATTCATTCCCATTTCTTGCATGGGACCTAAGCATGCAACCAAGGACACAGATTTGAATTTTCAACCAATTTATATGCATTAGAGCATGTACATGTAGTTCGAATTTGAATTATGCATATAAATGCATTGAAAACTCAATTAATGCGTAAAAATGTCCAAACGAACCCCGAAAAATCCCAAAAACAGACATAACGCTCCTATTGTTTTGTGTTGACACTAGGAAAAAATTGAAATCGAGAAGAGGCAATGGATATTGTTTCATCCAGAAAGGTGAAACGTTCCTTACCGAAACCATCAGGCTTGTTGTGAGAAGTTGTGGTGTGTGAGAAGCATATCCCCAAACCTACCCCAAACGGGACAAAAAATTTACCACTACATGTTGATTCTGCTCCATGATAGCATGCCAAGTTTCATGAATTTCAAATGAGCTTTTGATTTACTAGAATTTAAAAACCAGGTATCTCAATGTTTGCGGCCGAGTGACGGTGGCAGGGTGTTTGACATTCATTCCCATTTCTTGCATGGGACCTAAGCATGCAACCAAGGACACAGATTTGAATTTTCAACTAATTTATATGCATTAGAGCATGTGCGTGTAGTTCAAATTTAAATTATGCACATGAATGCATAGAAAACTCAGCTAATGTATAAAAATGTCCAAGCGAACCCCGAAAAATCCCAAAAATTGACATAACGCTCCTGTTGTTCTATGTTGACACTAGGAAAAAATTTGAAATTCAGAAGAGGCAACAGATATCATTTCGTCCAGAAAGGTGAAACGTTCCCTACCGAAACCATCACACTTGTTGAGAGAGGCACTGGTTTATGAGAAGCTTATACCCAAAACCTGCCCCAAATGGGACAAAAAATTTACCACGGCATGTTGATGCCGCTCCATGATAGCATGCCAAGTTTCACGAATTTCAGACGAATTTTGGATTTACTAGAATTACAAAAGCAAGTACGTCGACGTTTGCTAGAGAGCCACGGTGCCGTGGTGTTTGAATTTCATCCCCATTTCTTGCATGTGACATAAGCATAAACCCATGGACACATATATGATTTTAAAACCCATGTTGGTGCACCAGAGCATGTGCATGTATTTAATTTTGAATTGTGCACCTGAAATGGCTAGAAAACCAATTTAATGTGTAAAATGTTCAAAGGAACCCTGAATAATTCCAATTCTTTTACGACACACATATAGTTGCATGTTTACTACAGATAAACAGTCTAGCAATTCAAACACCGCCCATTGCCGTTGTGACCCCATTATGTAATTCAAATCAAGATGAAAAATCAAGTAGATCCCACACAGTTTATTATCACCAACCGTGTGAGATGCAGCACAAAATATCCTGGAGCACTATCGGTGTATAGTACGCCTATGGCTTACGCGAGAAGGTGCGTCGGCTACAGTCCACAGTCGGCATCTCAAGCACACTAGCTCACGCCCCAAATATTATTTCACTGTTCAATCGTCGCCGGTGAAAGATGGGCACATGGACCCGCATCGTGAGGGCAACTTCGGTGGCCCACTCCGGCGAGAGCGCGGCCACAGCCGTGCTAACAAGGTGCATGAGCGCGGCCGCAATATGCATATGTCTCTAAGCATAGGTTCCAAAGGGACAAGTAAAAGTGGTCTTTTCTTGATCAGGTTGAGAAACAGGTATTTGTGAAAAAACCGAATATCCATCAAGGAAGCAAAAATGTGTGTGCTTAGATAATATTTCAAGCATTTGATCAATAAATGGCAAAGGGTAATGATCTTTTCTAGTTGCTTTATTTAATTTTCTAAAATCAATTACCATTCTATAACCTGTAACAATTCTTTGTGGAATAAGTTCATTCTTATCATTAGGAACAATAGTTATACCTCCTTTCTTAGGGACACAATGAACAGGACTCACCTATCTACTATCAGTTATAGGATAGATTATACATGCCTCCAGAAGTTTTAATATTTCCGTTCTTACCACTTCTTTCATCTTTCGGTTTAATCGACGTTGGTGATCAACAACGGGTTTAGCATCAGGTTCCATATTAATTTTGTGCTGACATAGAGTGGGACTAATGCCCTTTAGATCATCAAGAGTATATCCAATAGCAGATCGGTGCTTCCTTAGAACTTTCAATAATCTTTCTTCTTCATGTTCTGAAAGGTTAGCACTAATAATAATAGGATATATCTTCTTTTCATCAAGATAAGCATATTTCAAATTGTCTGGCAATTGTATTAATTCAAACACAGGATCACCTTTAGGTGGAGGAGGACCTCCTAGAGTTTCAATAGGAAAATTGTGTTTAAGCAGAGGACGTTGTTCAAAGAAAATCTTATCTATTTCATTTCTTTCATGCATATGTAAATCATTTTCATGGTCTAGCAAATATTGTTCTAATGGATCAGTAGGTGGTACATCAATAGAAGCAAGACCAATTAATTCATCCTTACTAGGCAATTCTTTTTCATGAAGTTTTCTACTAAACTTGGAAAAATTAAACTCATGAGACTTGTGACCAAAACTAACACTGACAGTTTGTTTCTCACAGTCTATTTTAGCATTAACGGTGTCAAGAAAGGTCTACCAAAAATAATGGGACAGAAGTCATCTTGTGGAGAACCAATATCAAGAAAATTAGTAGCATATTTTATTTTCCCACACAAGACTTCAACATCTCTAGCAATCCCAATTGGTGATATAGTGTCTCTATTAGCAAGTTTAATAGTAACGTATATGTCTTCTATCTCTGTGGGTGCTATGTCATTCATAATTTCTTGATCAGGAATAAGGAATAACACTCACACTAGCACCTATGTCACATAAACCATGATAACAGTGATCTCCTATTTTAACTGAGATGACAGGCATGCCAACAACAGGTCTATGTTTATCTTTTTTATCAGGTTTGGCAATTCTAGCAGCTTCTTCACAGAAGTAAATAACTTGCCCATCCATATCTTCTTCCAAGAGATCTTTAACCATAGCAATACTAGGTTCTACTTTAATTTGTTCATCAGTTTAGGTGTTCTAATATAGCTTTTGTTAACCACAGTTGAAACTTTAGCATGTTCCTTTATCCTAACAAGAAAAGGTGGTTTCTCAATATAAGCAGAAGGAACAACTGGATCAACATTATAAAGTATAGTTTCTTCTTTAACTGGTACCAGTTCTTTAGTTTCTTCTTTAATAGGTGGGTGATATTCAAATCACTTCTCTTTAGGGAGTTCAACATGAGTAGCAAATGATTCACAAAAGGAGGCTACTATCTCAAAGCCAAGTCCATATTTAGTGCTAAACTTTTGAAAAGCATTGGTATCCATAAAAGACTTAACACAATCATACTGAAGTGTAATACATGACTCTTTACCTTCGTCGAGTTCCCAATCTTCAGAGTTGCATTTAATTCTTTCCAAAAGATCCCACCGGAATTCAATAGTCTTCTTCATAAATGAACCAGCACAAGAAGTATCAAGCATGATTTGATCATTACGAGAAAGCCGAGCATAAAAGTTCTGGATAATAATTTTTCTTGAGAGCTCATGATTGGGGCATGAATATAACATTGACTTAAGCCTTCCCCAAGATAGAGCGATACTTTCTCCTTCACGAGGCCAAAAATTATATATATAATTCCGATCACAATGAACTAGATGCATAGGATAAATTTTTTGATGGAACTCCAATTTCAACCTATTCCAATTCCATGATCCAATATCATCGCATAGCCTATACCATGCCAATGGTTTTCCCTTCAAAGATAAAGGGAAAACCTTTTTCATAACTTCATCTCTGGGTAAACCTGCAAGCTTAAATCATGCACAAATTTGTTCTACATATATCAAGTGCATATCAAGATGTTTGATGACCCACAAGTGTAGGGGATCTATCGTAGTCCTTTCGATATGTAAGAGTGTAAAGCCCAACAAGGAGCAGAAGGAAATGACAAGCGGTTTTTAGTAAGGTATTCTCTGCAAAGCACTGAAATTGTCGGTAACAGATATTTTTGTGATAAGGTAATTCATAATGGGTAACTAATAACAAAAGTAAATAATGTGCAGCAGGGTGGACCAATCCTTCTTGTGGCAAAGGACAAGCCTGGACAAATTCTTATATGAAGGAAAACGCTCCCAAGGACACATGGGAATTATCGTCAAGCTAGTTTTCATCGCGCTCATATGATTCGCGTTCGTTACTTTGATAATTTGGTATGTGGGTGGACCGGTGCTTGGGTACTGCCCTTTCTTGCACAAGCATCCCACTTATGATTAACCTCTATTGCAAGCATTCGCAACTAAAAAAGAAGTATTAAGGTAAACCTAACCATAGCGTGAAACATATGGATCCAAATCAGCCCCTTATGAAGCAACTCATAAACTAGGGTTTAAGCTTCTATCACTCTAGCAACCCATCATCTACTTATTACTTCCCAATTCCTTCCTCTAGACTCAAACAATGGTGAAATGTCATGTAGTCGATGTTCACATGACACCACTAAAGGAGGGACAACATACATCTCATCAAAATATCGAACGGATACCAAATTCACATGACTACTTATAGCAAGACTTCTCCCATGTCCTCAGGAACAAACGTAACTACTCACAAATCATATTCATGTTCATAATCAGAGGGGTATTAATATGCATATAGGATCTGAACATATGTTCTTCCACCGAATAAACCAACTAGCATCAACTACAAGGAGTAATCAACACTACTAGCAACCCACAGGTACCAATCTGAGGCTTTGAGACAAAGATCGGATACAAGAGATGAACTAGGGTTTTAGAGGAGATGGTGCTGGTGAAGATGTTAATGGACATTGACCCCCTCCCGATGAGAGGATCGATGGTGATGACGATGGTGACGATTTCCCCCTCCCGGAGGGATGTTTCCCCGGTAGAACAGCTCCGCCGCCTCGTGGCGGTGGTGTCTTGTCCCGAAAGCTTGCTTATGATTTTTTCCAGGGTAAAAGACTTCATATAGCAGAAGATGGGCACCGGAGGCCTGCCGGGGGCCCACGAGGCAGGGGGGCGCGCCCAGAGGGTAGGGCGTGACCCCCACCCTCCGGATGGTGGGTGGCCCCCCTCTGGTATTCTCTTCGCTCGGTATGTTTTATTAATTCCAAAATTAACTTTTGTGGAGTTTCAGGGCTTTTGGAGTTGTGCAGAATAGGTCTCTAATATTTGCTCCTTTTCCAGCCCAGAATTCCAGCTGCCGACATTCTCCCTCTTCATGTAAACCTTGTAAAATAAGAGATAATAGGCATAATTATTGTGACATAGCATGTAATAACATCCCATAATGCAAGAAATATCGATATAAAAGCATGATACAAAATGGATGTATCAACTCCCCCAAGCTTAGACCTCGCTTGTCCTCAAGCGGAAGCCGATAATGAAAAATATGTCCACATGTTTAGAGATAGAGGTGTCGATAAAACATAATATGGACATGAGGGCATCATGATCATTCTTATAACAGCAACATATATATATATATATATATATATATATATATATATATATATATATTGTCATATGATTCCTTATGCTCAAGTAATAATCTATCCACAATGTCAAGTATGAATCAGAAACTTCATTGAGGACTAATAAACTATGCTCTCGGTCATTGAAGCAATTGCAATTTATCATAACATCGGAAAGAGTCAACATAAGAGCTTTTCAGCAAGTCCACATACTCAACTATCATTTAGTCTTTCACAATTGCTAACACTCACGCAATACTTATGGGTATGGAGTTTTAATCGGACACAGAGAAAGATAGGGGCTTATAGTGTTGCCTCCCAACCTTTTACCTCAAGGGTAATGTCAACAATAATAGTTCATGCTAACTTACATCCAATTGGATATATATATCGGGATCTTTCCAACACAAGGTACTTGCCAAAGGATAAAATGTAAAAAGGAAAGGTGAAGATCACCATGACTCTTGCATAAAGTATAAGACAAGAATAAAATATAGGCCCTTCGCAGAGGGAAACAGAGGTTGTCATATGCTTTATGGTTGGATGCACGAAATCTTAATGCAAAAGAACGTCACTTTATATTGCCACTTGTGATAGGGACCTTTATTATGCAGCCTGTCGCTTCTATTGCTTCCATATCACAAGATCGTATAAAGCTTATTTTCTCCACACTAATAAGTCATACATATTTAGGAGCACTTTTTATTGCTTGCAACAATGACAACTTACTTGAAGGATCTTACTCAATCCATGTGTAGATATGGTGGACTCTCATGGAAAAACTGGATTTAAGGATATTATGAAGCACAAGTAGTATCTCTACTTGGTGCAAAGAATTTGGCTAGCATGAGAGGGAAAGGCAAGCTCAACATGTTGGATGATCCATGACAATATACTTTATTTTGGATATAAGAAAACATAACTCATTACATTGTCTTCCTTGTCCAACATCAACTCTTTAGCATGTCATATTTTAATGAGTGCTCACAATCATAAAAGATGTCCAAGATAGTATATTTATATGTGAAAACCTCTCTTTCTTTATTACTTCCTATTAATTGCAATGATGACCAAAACTATGTTTGTCAACTCTCAACGACTTTTGTTCATCATACTCTTTATATGTGAAGTCATTACTCTCCATAAGATCAATATGATCTCTTTTATTTCTTTTTATTCTTTCTTTTTATTTTATTCCCTCAAGATCATAGCAAGATAGCAAAGCCCTTGACTCAAGACTAATCTTTATTATATATAGCTCACGGACTCAATTACATGGAGGGATCATAAAATCAAAACTCAAAACTAAATCATACCAAAACTTTATTCTACTAGATCAAGATATTACTAAAAGGAACGAACTAAGAAAAAGGTAAAGATTGGAGTGTGATGATGATACGATACCGGGGCACCTCCCCCAAGCTTGGCAGTTGCCAATGGGAGTGCCCATACCCATGTGATTATGTCTCCTTCTTCGGAGGTGGTGATGTGATATTCTTGGCGATGATGCCCCCTCGGGATACGATTCTCCTCCTCGAGCTTATTGACTTGCTACTTGAGGTCCATTATTTCCTTACGGAGCTTACTGAATAGGTAACCGCCGAATACACCAGCTACACCTAACATGTGGAATGGATGCATAAGGATGTTGTGCTCTGTCGTGACGGCTAAAGCTCCTTTCACCCATGGATGTTGCATAGCTGTTGGAGAACAAGTGACACTCTTTTTCATATTTTCATAAGAAAGAAATCTAACATTCGAAGGGATGACCGAGTTTGGAATAGCTAAGCTATGTAGTTCCCCCATCGTGAATCCAGCTCGGAAGCGAGAAGTAACTTCTTGATCCTCCTCCATGGCATCTATCCTTTTCAAATCGGCCTCCATCTCTTCCTCCGTTGATGGCCCAAAGTTGTCACATTGCTGTTTGCTCCTACTCCCGGTGTCGGATGAGACACCCGACTCTCCCCTACTGACTCTTGAGAAGACATCTTGCTCTAATCTGCAACAGAAATAGCTCAAAACAAAAACAGAGGATTTCGTCGTGGTACAGTGGGCAAAACCTTCGGGAGATTATATAATGAATTTTTACCGACCACAAGAAGTATTGTGCAAGAAAACAGAGTCCTGAGAGCACACGAGGTGCCCACGAGGCAGGGAGCGCGCCCAGGGGGGTAGGGCGCGCCCTCCACCCTCATGGACGCCTCGTGTCCATCCCGGACTACTTCTTATTTTCCTATTTTTTTTTAAATATTCCATAATAGAGAAAAATTGCCATTAGAACTGTTTTGGAGTCGGTTTACTTACCGTTCAAAACCTATTCCTTTTTGGAGTCTGGAACATCCTGGAAAGTGTCCCTTATGTATTCCTCCGAGGTCACGGTTTCAATAACATTAGTTTCAACAATTATTGGATTACATGAGATATAATGTTTGATTCTTTGGTCGTTCACCACCTTCAGATTTGTGCCTTCGAAGTTGTTCATTTTTATGGCACCAGAACGATAGACCTCCTCAACAACGTAAGGACCTTCCCATTTAGAGAGGAGTTTTCCTGCAAAAGAATCTTAATCGAGAGTTGAATAGCAACACATAGTCACCTACATTAAACTCACGCTTTTGTATCCTTTTGTCATGCCACCTTTTAACTTTTTCTTTAAACAGTTTGCATTCTCATAGGCCTGGGTTCTCCCCTCATCAAGTGAGCTAATGTCAAACAGCCTCTTCTCACCGGCAAGTTTGAAATCATAGTTGAGCTCTTTAATGGCCCAATATGTCTTATGTTCTAGTTCGAGAGGTAAGTGACATGCTTTTCCATAAACCATTTTATATGGAGACATACCCATAGGATTTTTATGTGCAGTTCTATAAGCCCATAATGCATCATCAAGTTTCTTGGACCAATTTTTTCTAGATCTATTAACAGTCTTTTGCAAAATCAATTTAAGCTCTCTGTTACTCGGTTCTACTTGGCCACTAGACTGTGGGTGATATGGAGATGCAATTCTATGATTAACATCATACTTAGCAAGAATTTTACGAAAAGCACCATGAAAAAAATGTGAACCACCATCAGTCATTAGGTATCTAGGGACTCCAAACCTCGGAAAAATAACCTCTTTAAGCATCTTAATAGAGGTGTTATGATCAGCACTACTAGTTGGAATAGCTTCTACCCACTTAGTAACGTAATCAACAGCAACTAAAATATGTGTATACCCGTTAGAGGAAGGAAACGGTCCCATATAATCAAACCCCCAAACATCAAATGGTTCGATAACAAGAGAATAATTCATAGGCATTTCTTGACGTCTACTAATATTACCAATTCTTTGACATTCATCGCAAGACAAGACAAACTTACGGGCATCCTTGAAGAGAGTAGGCCAATAAAAACCAGATTACAATTCCTTATGTGCAGTTCTATCTCCAGCGTGATGTCCTCCATAAGCCTCGGAATGACACTTGCGTAGGATCTGTTCCTATTCATGCTCAGGTACACAACGTCTAATAACACGATCTACTCCTTTATAAAGGTGTGGGTCATCCCGGAAGTAATGTCTTAAATCATAGAAAAACTTTTTCTTTTGCTGGTACGTGAAACTAGGTGGTATAAATTTAGCAACAATGTAATTAGCATAATCAGCATACCATGGAGCAGTACGAGAAGCATTTATGACAGCTAATTGTTCATCAGGAAAGCTATCATCAATAGGTAGTGGGTCATCAAGAACATTCTCTAACCTAGACAAGTTGTTTGCAACGGGGTTCTTAGCTCCCTTTCTATCAATAATATGCAAATCAAATTCTTGTAGTAGGAGAACCCATCTAATAAGTCTAGGTTTAGCATCTTTCTTTTCCATAAGATATTTAATAGCAGCATGATCAATGTGAACAGTTACTTTAGAGTCAACAATATAAGGTCTAAACTTATCACAAACAAATACAACTGCTAAAAATTCTTTTTCAGTAGTAGCATAATTTCTCTGGGCACTGTCTAGAGTTTTACTAGCATATTGGATAACATTTAGTTTCTTATCAACTCTTTGTCCTAGAACAGCACCTACAGCATAATCACTAGCATCACACATAATTTCAAAGGGTAAATTCCAATCAGGTGGCTGAACAATAGGTGCAGAAATCAAAGCTTTCTTAAGTATTTAAAATACTTCTACACAATCATCATTGAAGACAAAAGGAATATCTTTTTGTAAGAGATTAGTCAGAGGCCTAGAAATTTTAGAGAAGTCCTTAATAAACCTTCTGTAAAACCGGCATGACCAAGGAAACTTCTTATACCTTTAATGTCTTTAGGACACGGCATCTTTTCAATAGCATCAACTTTAGCTTTATCAACTTCAATACCTCTTTCAGAAATTTTATGCCCCAAGACAATGCCTTCATTAACCATAAAGTGGCATTTTTCCCAATTCAAGACAAGATTAGTTTCTTCACATCTCTGCAAAACTCGATCAAGGCTGCTCAAGCAATCATCAAAAGAAGATCCATAAACAGAGAAATCATCCATGAAAACTTCAACAATCTTTTCACAAAAGTTAGAGAATATAGCCATCATGCATCTTTGAAAGGTAGCAGGTGTATTACATAAACCAAAAGGCATACGTCTATAAGCAAAAGTACCGAAAGGGCAAGTAAAAGTGGTCTTTTCTTGATCCTCTTTTGACACGGGTATTTGAGAGAAACCAGAGTAACCATCTAGAAAGCAAAAAATGTGTATGTTTGGATAATCTTTCTAGCATTTGATCAATAAAAGGCAAAGGGTAATGATCCTTTTTAGTAGCTTTATTTAATTTGCGGAAATCAATTACCATCCTATAACCTGTAACAATTCTTTGTGGGATCAATTCATCTTTATCATGAGGAACAACAGTAATACCTCCCTTCTTAGGGACACAATGAACAGGACTTACCCACTAACTATCACCAACGGGATAAATTATACCTGTGTCCAGAAGCTTTAGTATTTCTTTTCTTACCACTTCTTTCATCTTAGGATTTAACCGCCGTTGGTGATCAACAACTGGTTTAGCTTCTTTCTCCAATTTTATTTTGTGCTGGCATAGAGTGGGACTAATGCCCTTAAGATCATCAAGAGTATATCCAATAGCAGCACAGTGCTTCTTCAAAGTTTTCAATAATTTCTCCTCTTCCTGCTCTGAAAGGTTAGCACTAATAATAACAGGATATATCTTCTTTTCATCAAGCTAAGCATATTTAAGAGTATCAGGTAGTGGTTTAAGCTCAAACATGGGATCACCCTTGGGTGGTGGAGGATCCCCTAGAATTTCAACAGGCAAGTTGTGTTTCAAAATAGGTCCCTGTTTAAAGAATACTTCATCTATCTCCCTTCTTTCATTCATAAACATATCATTTTCATGGTCTAGCAAATATTGTTCTAAAGGATCATTAGGAGGCATGGCAATAGAAGCAAGACCAATAATTTCATCCTTACTAGGCAATTCTTTATCATGGGGTTGTCTACGAAATTTAGCAAAATTAAACTCATGAGACATATCCCCCAAACCAATAGTAACAACATCCTTTTTGCAGTCTATCCTAGCATTAACAGTATTCAAGAAGGGTCTACCAAATATGATGGGACAAAAGCTATCTTGTGGGGAACCAAGAACAAGAAAATCAGCAGGATATTTAACTTCCCCACACAAGACTTCAACATCTCTAACAATCCCAACTGGTGAAATACTATCTCTATTGGCAAGCTTAATTGTAACATCAATTTCTTCTATCTCAGCAGGTGCAATATCATGCATAATTTCTTTGTATAAGGAATGAGGTATTGCACTTGCACTAGCACCCATATCACATAAGCCATGATAACAATGATCTCCTATTTTAACAAAAATAATAGGCATGCCTACAATAGGTCTATGTTTATTTTTAGTATCGTGTCTAGCAATTCTAGCAGCTTCATCACAGAAGTAAACAACATGCCCATCAATATTATCAGCCAAGAGATCTTTAACCATAGCAATACTAGGTTCAACTTGAATTTGCTCAGGTGGTGTAGGTGTTCTAGTATTACTCTTACGAACCACAGTTGAAGCTTTAGCATGATCCTTTATTCTAACAGGGAAAGGTGGTTTCTCAATATAGGTAGTAGGAACAATAGGATCATTATAAGTGATAGTCTTTTCTTTAATAGGTGCAACTACTTTTACTTCAATGGGAGGATTATATTTAAACCACTTCTCCTTAGGGAGGTCAACATGAGTAGCAAATGATTCACAAAAAGAATCTACTATCTCAGAGTCAAGTCCATATTTAGTTCTAAATTTACGAAAAGCATCGGTATTCATAAAAGATTTAACACAATCAAACTTAGGTGTCATACCTGACTCCTTACCTTCTTGAGATCCCAATCTTCTGAGTTGCATTTAATTCTTTCCAATAAATCCCATTTGAATTCAATAGTCTTCATCATGAAACAGCCAGTACAAGAAGCATCGATCATGGAGTGATTGTTGAGAGAAAGCCGAGCATAAAAATTTTGAATAATAATTTCTCTTGAGAGCTCATGCTTGGGGCATGAATATAACATTGACTTAAGCCTGCCCCAAGCTTCAGCGATGCTTTCTCCTTCGTGAGGCCAAAAATTATATATATAATTACGATCACGATGAACAAGATGCATAGGATAAAACTTCTGATGAAATTCCAATTTCAATCGGTTGTAGTTCCATGATCCCATATCATCACGTAGCCTAAACCATGTCAATGCCTTTCCCTTCAAACATAAAGGGAAAATGTTCTTCCTGATAACATCCTCTGGAATACCTGCAAGCTTAAATAATCCACAAACTTCATCCACATAGATTAGGTGCAAATCGGGATGCAATGTTCCATCTCCTGTAAAAGGATTAGCTAGCAGTTTCTCAATCATACCCGAAGGAATTTCAAAGTAAACAATTTCAGTAGGTTCAGTAAGTTGAGGAGCAACTCTTTGCTCTCCTGGTCGAGGCGAAGATACCCCGAACAAGCCCCTCAAAGGATTACTTTCCATAGTAACAAGTGACGGTAAATTTCAGCACACCATATAAATTTTTCCTTACCAAATTCCACCTACCAAAGGCGCTTCACTCCCCGGCAACGGCACCAGAAAAGAGTCTTGATGACCCACAAGTATAGGGGATCTATCGTAGTCCTTCTGATAAGTAAGAATGTCGAACTCAACGAGGAGGAGAAGGAAATGACAAGCGGTTTTCAGTAAGGTATTCTCTGCAAGCACTGAAATTGTCGATAACAGATAGTTTTGTGATAAGGTAATTCGTAACGGGTAAAAAGTAACAAAATTAAATAAGGTGAAGCAAGGTGGCCCAATCCTTTTTGTAGCAAAGACCAAGCCTGTACAAATTCTTATATGAAGGAAAACGCTCCCGAGGACACATGGGAATTATCGTCAAGCTAGTTTTCATCATGCTCATATGATTCACGTTTGTTACGTTGATAATTTGGTATGTGGGTGGACCGGTGCTTGGGTAATGCCCTTTCTTGGACAAGCATCCCACTTATGATTAACCCCTATTGCAAGCATCCGCAACTACAAAGGAAGTATTAAGGTAAACCTAACCATAGCATGAAACATATGGATCCAAATCAGCCCCTTACGAAGCAACTCATAAACTAGGTTTAAGCTTCTTTCACTCTAGCAACCCATCATCTACTTATTACTTTCCAATGCCTTCCTATAGGCCCAAAAAATGGTGAAGTGTCATGTAGTCGATGTTCACATGACACCACTAGAGGAGAGACAACATACATCTCATCAAAATATCGAACGAATACCAAATTCACATGACTACTTATAGCAAGACTTCTCCCATGTCCTCAGGAATAAACGTAACTACTCACAAATCATATTCATGTTCATAATCAGAGGGGTATTAATATGCATATAGGATCTGAACATATGATCTTCCACCAAATAAACCAACTAGCATCAACTACAAGGAGTAATCAACACTACTAGCAACCCACAGGTACCAATCTGAGGCTTTGAGACAAAGATCGGATACAAGACATGAACTAGGGTTTGAGAGGAGATGGTGTTGGTGAAGATGATAATGGAGATTGACCCCCTCCCGATGAGAGGATCGATGGTGATGATGATGGTGACGATTTCCCCCTCCCGGAGGGATGTTTCCCCGGCAGAACAGCTCCGCCGGAGCCCTAGATTGGTTCCGCCAAGGTTCTGCCTCGTGGTGGCGGTGTCTTGTCCCAACAGCTTGCTTATGATTTTTTTTCCAGGGTAAAAGACTTCATATAGCAGCAGATGGGCACCGGAGGCCTGCCAGGGGGCCCACGAGGCAGGGGGCACGCCCAGGGGGTAGGGCGCGGCCCCCACCCTCGTGGATGGTGGGTGGCCCCCTCTGCTATTCCCTTCGCTCAGTATTTTTATTAATTCCAAAAATAACTTCCATGGAGTTTCAGGGCTTTTGGAGTTGTGCAGAATAGGTCTCTAATATTTGCTCCTTTTCTAGCCCAGAATTCCAGCTGCCGGCATTCTCCCTCTTCATGTAAACCTTGTAAAATAAGAGAGAATAGGCATAAGCATTGTGACATAACGTGTAATAACCACCCATAATGCAATAAATATCGATATAAAAGCATGATGCAAAATGGACGTATCAATGTTCGGTTCCATCTCCTGCATAAGGATTAGCTAGCAGTTGTTCGATCATACCCGAAGGAATTTCATATTCAATATTTTCAGTAGGTGCACTAGGTGGAGGGGTAGCTAATTGTGGTTCCGGACGAGGTGAAGATACCCCGAACAAACCCCTCAAAGGATTGTTTTCCATAGTAACAAGTGACAATAAATTTCAGCACACTATATAAATGTTTCCTTACCAAATTCCACTTACCAAAGGTGCTTCACTCCCCGGCAACGGTGCCAGAAAATAGAATTGATGACCCACAAGTATAGGGGATCAATTGTAGCTCTTTTCGATAAGTAAGAGTGTCAAACCCAACGAGGAGCAGAAGGAAATGACAAGTAGTTTTCAGTAAGGTAATGTTTGCAAGTGCTGAAATTGTAAGTAGCAGAGTAGTTTGATAGCAAGATAATTTGTAACGAGCAAGTAACGATAATAGTAACGTGCAGCAAGTTATCCCAATCCTTTTGAGGCAAAGTACAGGCCAAAGCGGTCTCTTATGATAAGCAAAGCGTTCTTGAGGGTACACGGGAATTTCATCTAGTCACTTTCACATCGCTACTTTGATAATTTGATATGTGGGTGGACCGGTGCTTAGGTGTTGTTCTTACTTGAACAAGCCTCCTACTTATGACTAACCACCCCGCAAGCATCCGAAACTACAAGAAAAGTATTAAGAATAAATTTTAACCATAGCATTAAACTTTTGGATCCAATCGGTCCCTTACGGAATAGCGCATAAACTGGGGTTTAAGCTTCTGTTACTCTCGCAGCCCACCATCTAAGTGCTACTCCACAATGCATTCCCTTAGGCCCAAATATGGTGAAGTGTCATTTATTCGGCATTCACATGACACCACTAATGGAATCACAACATACATACTATCAAAATATCGAACACATATCAAGTTCACATGATTACTTGCAACATGATTTCTCCCCTGACCTCAAGAACAAAAGTAACTACTCACAAATGATAATCATGCTCATGATCAGAGGGGTATTAAATAGCATAATGGATCCGAACATATAATCTTCCACCAAATAAACCATATAGTAATCAACTACAAGATGTAATCAACACTACTAGTCACCCACAAGCACCAATCTATAGTTCCGGTAACAAGATTGAACACAAGAGATGAACTAGGGTTTGAGATGAGATGGTGTTGTTAAAGATGTTGATGGAGATTACCCTCCCCAAGATGGGAGAGTTGTTGGTGATGATGATGACGATGATTTCCCCCTCCGGCAGGGAAGTTCCCCCAGCGGAATCGCTCCACCAGGGGGCAAAAGTGCTCCTGCCCAAGTTCTGCCTCGAGACGGCGGCGCTCCATCTCGAAAGTCCTCCCCTTATTTTTTTCCTAGATCAAAATGACCTATATACCAAAAGATGGGCACCAGAGGTGGTCCTGGGTGAGCACAACCCACCAGGGTGCGCCTGGGCTCCCTGGCGTGCCCAGGTGGGTTGTGCCCACCTGGTGGGGCCCCTCTCGTAGTTATTTTCTCCAATATTCCTCAAATATTCCATAAAAATCCCCGTGAAGTTTCAGCTTGTTTGGAGTTGTGCAGAATAGGTAGCCTGACGTAGCTTTTCCAGGTCTAGATTTCCAGCTGCCAGAATTCTCCCTCTTTGTGTATACCTTTCATATTATGAGAGAAAAGGCATTAGAATTACTCCAAAAGCATTATTATGGATAAAAACAATATAAATAATAGTAAGAAAACATGATGCAAAATGGACGTATCACTGTCCATTCCACAGCGGTGGCCTTAGCCCTGATGGAGGCCGCCCACGACCATGTCGAGGCCGCCCACGCCTAGCTCATGGCGGTCACCGCACAAATCAAACAAAGCTTCTCCGACAACGGTCGGCAACCCACGGCCGAAGAGTTGGCAATCGCCGAGAGCGCTCGAGCAGCCGTTCGTTCCTCCGCCGCATACCTTGCAACGACGGAGCCCGTCCAAGCCCAGATCGCCGCCGCCCATGCCCAGCTCATGGCGGCCTTTTCCAAAGAGATGGCGGACACGGATGGCGAGATGCTTGCCGAGTATGGTGCGATGGATTCCATGGAGCCCCTTCCCCAAGAGACCGTCGGGCGCGAGCTAGACATGGAGGCGGCGGCAGAGATCAACGAGCACCAGCCGTAGTAGTACTGTTTGTTTTGTTTAATTAAGAGCTCCGGTCTTTAATTTGTTAGAGTAATGTTTAGGTTAGCTAGCTCTATTTAATTGTTTAACTTGCTCGATTAAGAAGTATGGGTGTGCTGTAGTCTCCTTTGTGTACCCAAATTATGCAATGACGTGGATGACCACTGTAACCAGGGAAATTCGAACCAAAATTTTTGACGTTCAAACTCATCACACATGGGTTAAGCTATCCGAATCGTTTGTGATGTTCACATTTCGTACAAAGTTCTTAATAAGGGACCATGTCTGATGACACTTTGCGCACCAGTTTTTTCGCTGAAGCGATTCCAAATTTTCAGCTTCGGCGGAAATATCTACCTCCCCGCCCCCTCTCCCTTACCAAAAGCCACATTTCCCCTGTTTCCGCCTTCCTTTCCAAGTTGAAACCATCACACCTTGCTTGCAGCGCCGCCTCCTCGCTGGTGACCCTCCTTCACGCTGCTCGGCCTCGTCTATCCAGGCAGGTAATCCACACCCGACCCCCATCCTCCTCCTCCTTCCACATCCCACATGCCCCGACCGTCGGTGCGACACCTTCCACCCAAATCACCGACCCCTTCACCAAATAAGCACCGCCCTAAGCCATGCTGCACGCAGTATAGCCAGGATCTCAAGGAGCATTTGGCAGCAGAGAAGCAAATCACAGCCACACACGCGGATGAGGTTGCGATGGCTGCCATTCGTGTCGACCCCCAGATCTTGGAGGAGCACCTTGCCATTTGCTAGCTACGCTAGTTAAGCATGCTCGGTTTACCCGTTGTGTATGCTGCTCCTGCCTTTTCTTCACAAATTCTAGTGAATTGTGCTATCTAATTTTACCATGCAATCTGTTGCTCTAGTGTATATGTTCTATATGCCGTGCAGTGGTGCTCACTTATTGATTGTTTTATTAATTAGTTATCGTCTTTAGTTAACTGTTTGGTTCAATTCTGCAAATCTGATGTTCAATTTTTCAGGATGCAATTTTGTATTGTCTTCCATGTGAGAGATAAATTGAATTTATCTTTACAAAATACATGAGAAACGAATACAATTGCTATATTTTGAAGTTGTCAAGCATGCTTGGTTTGGTTATGCATTGTGCAATGTGGTGCTCAGTTAATGTTTGGTTCATTTGTTGTGGTGTTTAGTTAACTGCTTGGTTCAATTCTACAATGCGATGTCCAATTGTCGTGGGTAGAATTTTGTATTGTTGTGCATGTGAGGAATAAATTGAATTTGGCTGCACTTAATACATGAGAAACATATACAGGTGCTATATTTCCTAGTTCTTAGTCATGCTTGGTTTGGATAACTGGGTTTTCCATATGGCTTGAATTAATCTGATGAATCTGCAATGTGCTTATTTTTCGTCAACATATTTTACTGATAGCATGCGAACCCTTACTTAACCTGATGACTAACTACCTTATATGTGTTGCAGGGAAAAAATGGGAAGCATTGAGGTTTGCGATCGAGGTTAGCATGTGCATGGTCCGTTGTCTAATAGCACATTATTGTGCAATTGCAGGAACCATTCTAATATTTAGGTTTTTAACAATTTGGTCTTGCACATGTAGGTCCTGCTGTCAGAGGTTTTGACCCATTGTTCGACCCTTTTTGCATATGGGCAAATGAGTTGTCCATGAATATCAATCAAGTCAAGAAACTCAGAAAGATTGTTAGGATAAAGAACTTAGCGACAAAAAACAACAAGATCTTTGTCTGCACAATGAAGAAGACATCAGTTCACTACAAGATGGTACTAACTATTATACCTTGCCTTTTTTATTCCTTTGCCCCATTTCTAATATAGAGAAGATATTTATGCACATCCTTGTTTTCAGGCCTTTCCAAAGTAGTTCACTAATGATTACCTCTCAAACCACCTCTATGGTTAGGAGGCGAGGAAGGTTTTCATACAACACCCATGGTTCAATATTGAAGTGTTCCTCAAGAGGACGAAGGACGGACGGTCAATCATCCACAAGCACTAGCCTAAAGTTGCAAAGACCTTCAACATGAATGAAGGCTCAATATTCGCCTTCCGCTTCAGCAGTTTTCCAGATGAGATGCATCTGTCTATATACCGTCTATGATCCTAATTTCGAAAGGTTCTACATGTTGCATGTGAAACTTGGTGCTGGTACAGTTGTGTAATGGGGTAGCTGAGTGCTGAAGCTATATCATGTTGTACTCTGATGTATTTCAATAATGAAATCCTACTTCCTTAATATGGAAATGAAATATATTATGTGCTTAATATGAATGTCAATTAGATTAATAAATGGATTATTAATAATAGGGCAATTAGCCTGCTAATGGAGAATTAGCCTGCTAATTAGGTTTTGCTATTGCAAACGGTTATTCAGGAAATACCGTGGGCGATGACCTCAGGCAACGCACACAGTTTCTAGGAATAAACCATGTTGGATCAATGAACAATCACACATGACCTTCTCTTGAAAACTGTTTGTGTTAGGCCACCTTGCGTAAATGTTTACCACATAAAAACTGTGTGTGATGGACAGCCTTTGCCACATAGTTTCTTCGACGCAACGTGTGTGATCATTCAGTAACGCAAACGATAAAATTGTTAATATCGTGTGCAATGGCAACACTATCACAAACGATTTAACGGGAAAAATTCTGTGTGATTTACCTATGAACAGAAACGTTTTCCTTGGAGCGACTGTGTGGGATGTACATACGAACGGAATTGTTTAGCGGGGACTGACTATGTGGGATGTACTTGCGACCAGAAACAATTTCACCTATATAATTGTATTTTTTAGCTCTACTGTATGTATTTCCTATTTGAGCGCTCGCCGGTCGCACACGACCTCATTTTGCCGAGCATGTGTGCCAGGAGGGCATATCCCCGACGGTTTCTGGGTCATGTGGGAAGGACCCCCCCTATTGTCGTCACTCACTAGGCGACGGTTCCAAATGTCGTCGCAGAAAGGGGTTAAAAACCATTTGTATAGCATCGACGCGTACCAGTGTGGTCAGACTAGACAGTAGATAGTATATAGACCCAAGCTTATGAGTCTCCAAGGCATCATCAAGAATAGTCTTGTACATGTTGGCTATGGAGTTGTGATCCTTCCTAGGCTTGGCATATACATCAATGTCATTCTCATCTTATTCTGGGGCATTGATCAACTTGGCCCATTCAGAGATTGTAGATTGATATTTTGTACCTTCAGTCATCCAGACAATCCTTCCATCTGGGTAGAAGCGAGCAGTGGAATAGAATTGCATGATCATCTCATCGTTCCACTTGGTCAACTTTTGACCAACAAACTTGTCCACTTCATTCATCCTGAAGCTCTCATGCACACCTCAGAAGTAGTCCTCATTGTCATCAATGTACTTCCAGTCAACCCATTTCATAGCACAGACAATGGGCTTCTTGTCTAACAAGATAGTCTCATAGAAATCCTGTTGATCCTTGGTGTGGAGACGATAGTCTACAGCAGTTCTCCTTCTGGAGGCATATGGATCAGTTTGTCTCCAGAGTCTCAGACATGCATCCTTTCTTTCTTCCATGTTTTCTGCCACAGGATGATCATCACTATGATCCGAAATCTTGGGCTTCAGCTTTCTGAGCACTAGTGGCTCATTATCTTCTTCTTGGGCTTCAGGCACTGGGGCCTTGTTCTTCTCAGCAGCAGATATGTTTCTTGTTGATCTCTTGGGTGTAGTTGACTTGGGGGCTTGAGCTTGTGTTGGAGGCTTGGGGGCTGACTTGGGCTTAGATGGAGCAGCCCCGGTCCTTATGGCATCCCCCATAAGCTTTTGTATCTTTGTATGAGGTGCAATAGGCTCTTCCTCCTCCTCTTCTTCTTCATCAGATGCGTGCTTTTCAAATTAAGCCACTAGATCAACTAGCTTGCTCCATCTTCCTCTTTTCCTTTCCTTCTTCTTCTCTCCAGTAGCACTTGGTGCAGCAGCAGCTTGAGTAAAGGCTCGGTTTTTTACATAGGGACTCTCTTAGGAGGAGCCTTCTTCTTCTGCATTACACGCTTGGTGGCAGCAGTAGCACCATATTCTTTCTTGAGCACTTTCTTCTTGGATGTCACCACCTCCTCAAAGACAAAGTCTTCATCCTCTGAATCAGATGTTCTCTTCTTCCTTTGCCTAGTTGCTGCCTTGGGCAAGTTGCTGGTAGTGCTTCTGCTCCCCTCATCATATCTTCTTGAGGGACTAGTGCCCTCATTCAGGTTTACTTGCTCTTTAGACATGTTTTGGCTATCACTGCCCTCTGACATAGCTGAAACTGACCGTATGAATAGTTGGGTATAGATAGAGTGGATGAGCATCACAAAGTACATCTATTTTACAAAAATATTGAGACAAAAACTTAATTTTAGTTTTTTGCAGAAAGCATTTTGGAGCTACTGATTTAACAAACTCGATGACACCAAAGCACAAATGAAGTCTAAACATACAGTTTCGGTCAGTCCGAAATGCAGTTAGGTTACTCTGAGATGCTAGGGTTTCACAGAGTAAGTGTTTTTGGTCACACCAATCAGTACACTTCGGTCAGACCGAGTTGTACTTGTGCAATGGCCAGAGCCAAATCGATGAGATCGAGATCATCAGATCGGTCGGTCCGAGATGAGTTTGGCAGAAACCTAATCCTAAGTTTTTGCATCATATCTATTCTAATGGATTCTTTTGGTGGATAGATTGATCTCATATGTGGGATGATAATGGCAATGAACTTTGTGCAAGAATCGGAATCAGAGAAAGCACAAAGGGTCAAGTTCGTACCCTAACTTGGCGGCGGACTTGCTACGGTGGCAACGGTGGTGAGAATCACGTTGACGGCGGCGAAGACCAGCGGAAAAGGGTCACTAGCGACGGCGGCGACGATCCGGAGACCAAGGGAGTGGCAGAGCTGGGAGGCGCGGTCGAGTGTTTGAAGAAATTTCCAAATTTTCAACCCGCGGTATATATACCCAGTCACTGTCAGTGTGACTGAGTGGAACGACTCGGTGGCACCGAGATGCAAAACTGCGCTACAACTCGGTGTGACCGAATTGTTCAAATCGGTTGCACCAAGATGAAAACCTAGATTAACTTAATGAATTCAGTGAGACTGAGTGGGAGTGGGTTGGTCTGACCGAGATGCATTAAGAGGTTTTGGAAGTTAAGCCCTTGACGGATCGGTGGCTCCGAGTGCTCCTCACCCGGAGGGTCCGAATTCGACTTGTTCAAACATTATGATGTAGCAAGAATAGATTTTGAGACAAGAAAAAGCATAGATATCTAGAGGGAGAACTTAGGCATTCTTGTCCATCCATTTGGCAAGAAGAAAAAACAAACAATCAAAGCAACAAATGGATGTCCTCGAATGGAGAAAGTTATGCAACCAACATGCTCACACAATAAGATGGCAAAAAAACATGTAACAAAGCATGCACAAACACTCTAGCATCTATCAAGCAATTGGCGATGACAAGGTCATCTATATATGAGTATGTTGACTTAGGAGTCAAATGAGAACATTTGATCATAGGTCATACTCAGCGTTTAAGCACAAGTGGGGTTACCACTTTTACATAAAGCATTGTTGTGTTCACACCATTAGAGTTGCTTTAGCTCAATTCTTAGAGAAAAGCTCCCCCTAGATGTGATATCCCCCCTTAGAGGTATGAACTAACCTTGGGTTTTGTCGATGATGACTTCATGTAGGTGTTGAAGATGTGGTTGCTCAATGTTAATGTAGATCATTTGAAGCAATCCATTGGAGTGATTTGCACTTTCAATACCTACAAGGGTTAGTCCCATGAGGAACACACAAGGATATCCATAGACATAGAGTGAAATACACATATGATGATGTCCATGAAAGCATTTGGTTACCTTGTCCCTTATCTTACCAACAAGAGGGTTTGTGACTCCTTGAACTAGTGCAAGATATGGAAGTTGATTGCACTTGTCCTTTCCAAAATGAATATGAGTGAAGTATGTTGGCGGAGTCACCCTCAAGAACTCTCTAGTTCTTCTTCTTTGGGACCCACATCAACTTGATGGGAATCCTTGGAGTTGTAGTCATACTTGATGATGTAGAGCTTGATGTAGTATTGGGAACCCACTTGACCATGGCCTTAGGAGCTTCTTAAAATGAATCAATCTCTTCTTGAAGCTTGTCCTTGCCTTTTAGCTTGTGGTCTTGTGGTGGAAGATCATCTTGAGCTTGTGTTCGCTTAAAAGAAGTGGGGTCATACTTATCTTGTTGAGGAACAAACTTTGTCTTGGCATATTGATCTTCTTCCCACTCAACTCCATTGGCATTGAAATTTTGTTCAAAACCAACACCTTGATTCTTCCAGTGCCTTCCTTGCTTGCGTACAATTTCCTCAAATTGCTTACTTTCGGCAAGGCTCTTGTAAACACCTTTCTTTATAATTCCCTTCAATAAGCTATTTTATTTCTGAAGTGTAACTTGGCTAAGAGAATCATTAGTGGAATCAAGATAATTACTAGAAGCAACAACACTGGATTTAACATGATTATTGGTACTACTAGAAGAAGAATCTTTCTTGCTCTTGTTGCTAGATTTTACTTGTGGCATATAAGTAGACAAGAGTAAACGCTTGGCAATGTAAGAAGAACTTTTCTTTCGAAGATCATCATTGATTGCTTTTAAGAACCCACGCTCTTGCTCTAAATTGAGATTCTCAAAGCGTATCTTCTCATGAGCCTTTAAAAGCTCTTAGTGATCCTCTAGAGTAGTTTCGTGAGCTAACTTAAGAGTGTTTAGTTCTTTAGTTAGACACTCAATCTCCTTCTTATCATCGTCATTCGTTTCATCTTGATTAGCATGATTAATAGCAATTTCATCATAGTTTTCATCATTAGTGTTGTCAACAAGTAAATCATCATCACCTAGCAAATCATCTTCATCATTATTGAAATCAACATACTCGTGGTGTGATACCTTGGGGCCTTTAGCCATGAAGCATCTTCCAATTCCTTCATTTGGTGAGTCAAATATGTCGTAGGAGTTGGATGACACAAGTGCAAGACCGGAAACACCTTCATCTTGAGTATATTCGGAGTCGGAGTGATAACTTCTCTCAGAGTAGTTGTAGGAGTCGGAACCGGATACTCATTCACCAATGTGAAATTGATGTCTTTGTCTTATATAGATCTTTGACGACTTGTCCTTAGTTTCCGAATACTTGCTTCTACAAGAGGGTATTTGTTCATAACGATCATCTATACTCCTTCTCTCTCTTGGTGGTGATTCATCTCTTTTACTTCTCCTTTTAGGTGAATCTACTCTTCTCTTGTAGGGAGTCGTACACTCATTGGAGTAGTGTCCGGGTCTTCCATAATTGTAGCAATTACGATCACGACTAGAAGATCTTTTGTCATTGTAGGACCTTGACTTGGAACTTCTCTCTTTGCTTCTATTCTTATAGAATTTGTTGAATGTGACAGCCTGGATTTGCCTTCTCTCTTTTTCCAGACTTTCTTTTGCTTTTGCCTTGGATTTGGAGTTTTGAATCAATTCAAATGGACATGAACACTTGGGCCTAACCTTGACTTTCACCCAAGTGACCTATCCTCCTCTAACTCACCTTTCCTTCTCTGAAAAACTCCATCAAAAGCCCAAGGAATATTTTTCATAAAAGAAAAAAATTCATTTTCTTCCTTGAAAATCACTTCAGAGAAGTATGCTCCAAAGCAACCCCTATTTTTATTGATCCTAAAATCCTGAATAAATTCAAAAATATTCTTTAAACCCTAGGGCACCTCCTTGAGCAAAAATATTGCATAACTTTTTGGAATATTTTTGCTACAGAAAATCATTTTTGTTCTAGACAGAATGACCACCTTGCACAGCAAGTGTATTTTTGCTTGATCTTTTGGTGCTGATCTTTTGTGAGCCTCATTACCTTCCTAAGAGATTGCTAAACCCCAAAGCACCGCCCTTAATCATCACTAGATGTTTCTTAGTGAAGCTCACAAGTTTCTGTCCAGAAACTTGCCAGGAAGAAACCCACTCACGCAGTTCACCTGTGACCTAGCCAACCGTGCAAAACAACCAAAACCACTAAGGACTACATGCCAGACATGGTGTTTGCGCTTAGCTCAGCCTGATGCCAAAGTTCACATGGTGACCACGTTCGTCCAAGGAGGTTGGCATGCGGCCGACGCGCTATGTGTTGCGCCAACATCTCTGTTTCGCGTGTGCTCGCTGCCCCGGTCGCCGCACCTTGCCAAACCGCGCCCCTATCCTCGCCTGCACCTCCTTAACTCCGCCCTGGCGCTCGCTGACGTTGGAGCTCACCGCAGCGAGCACGGGCACGGCGTGACAAAACCAACAGTGCGTTTGTGCCCCTGTGCTCGTCGTGTACCGCGCTCCTATGCTCGTCGCTGCTCGCCTACATTCCCCGCATGATCTCCGGTGCCTTCTTCCCCTCTCACTGACGCCATTCATCGTCGGGCGCCACTCCAGAGAGATCCGGTGAGCTCTCGATCCCCGCCTCAGCCTCGCCTATAAATAGATCCCCCCTCCCGAGCTTGTTTCTCTCCACACACGCTCTCAACACACCTCCACAACGTCGTAGGAAGCCGCAGCCCGGCCGGGCAGGCCTCTGGCCGCCATCCCCGCCCCGAGCTCGCCGGTGATCCCCGTCCACTGCCCCCTCCCTCTCCATAGCCGCTCGAGCTCTACTGACTTCTCCAGCGTGTCCGTGGTGGTCCACTGGTGCGTGCTGGTGCCATTGGAGCTGCTGGACTGGCCCTGCTTCGTCGGAATCACCATCTCCGACGAGCTCCTCCCGCTGGCACCGCTGGAGAGATTTGTTCCGATCGCGTCCGACCACCCCTAGTCACGCTATGGGTACGGGCAGGTGCGCCTCGATCTCCTCTCCATTCCTATCCTCTCAGATCTCGTCGCCGGGCACACCTCATCGGAGAAATCGCCGCCGCCACGTCGCCCGACTCTGCTTCTCTCCCCCTCCCACTCCTACCTGACCGTGGGGGCCCGCTGTCAGCCACTCAGGCCATGCTTGAAGTGGTATGAGTGGTGGCGCCCTACTGGTTTACGCCTTCGACGTCACCCCCTCTGGTTTTTCATTTATTCAAATTTAATTCAAATTTGACCAGAACTTTGACTACCTGTAACTTTTATTCTACAAGTCCAAATGAGTTGATTCTTTTTGCATTGTGTTCTTACTGGAAAATCCTAGCGGCATACTCATGATGAGATTTTTCTCTGCTGTCTAGGAATTTCTGGTAATTTTCAGAAGTGTTCTTGATATTTTCTTTTTGTTATTTGATTTATTTTCATAAGGTGAAGCTTGTCTTGAAGGCATCCAGGAGGAGTGTGAGGCTCCTCTGCACTAAGGCAAGCCACAACAACATATTCATGATCTCTTTGCAATATCCATGATTTTCCACTTGAATATATATGATATTCATTGCATATAGTATTAAAATAAATAATGCTTGTGTTATTTAGTTTGTCATGATCAAGATGTTAGTTAACAGAAATGGATGCTTGAACTAGTGAGATATAGCTTGAGTAGTTGGACTAAGTGAGTTTGTCATGACTATGGTAATATGAGCATCGGTATTATTTTCCTCACATCATAATGAGTTTCGTATGATAAATGCCAACTAAAAAGTGATGAGTATAGATGACCAGTAAGTAAGGACCAAAAATGTTGAAAGAGGAGTTTGTGCAAGTAGAACTTTGAATGAGGTTGATTTGTTGTTTCCAAGTGTTATGTGATGCATGATACATGGTTGCATACGCATGGCATATAGTGACTCGACCATTTTATTTCAAGTTAAACCTGATGATAATTGAACTTGAACATAAAGTTGGTCGGGTCATGGTGCCACTGAATCGAGCTGACAAGTGCAACCACATTTGCCTTAGTATGGGGAGGCCGTTAGTCGGCCCGTTGTCATGCCTTTTGTCGGTGCCTCCAACGAGGGGAATTTATGGGCGTGCATTACCCTGGCCCGGTAAGCAGACATAACCTTGTGAGCCCGTTATTGTTATGGAAACTTATCCCTGTTTGGGACCGTTTATTTGCCACAACGGTGGCTGTTTTTCCTTAGGTAGGCTGGGCCACCCATGACTTAGCCCAGTTGTCGGTGTACAAATGTCACATCCCTAGTTCTGACAATGCCTAGTGCATGCATTAGAGTGTTGCACCATGTTTAAATTTCATTTAAACCTGAGATGGGGATTGACTAAGCCCTAGCACCAAATGAATTCAACTAGGGACAAAATAAAACCTTTTTCATTGAACTCAAAATGTCCTCTAAAAATGTTCAACATTTCTGGTTCGAGGTGGAAGCATCTACCACAAATGGTTTATATTTTTGCAGGACATATTTGGTCACTGAATAAAATCATATGTACTTTGCTTTTGGGCATTTAAATGCTAGTAAATATCTTAAATGCCCAAATAATTCTAAAAATAAGTGTGGGCTGTTGGAAATATTCTAAACAGAGCCCCTGATTATTTTCTGGATTTTTAGAGATGCCTAAGTATTTTTAATAAAGCCTCACAGTTACAGAAAAATAGAAAACAGTAATTAAAATAAAAGACAGAGAGAGAGAAAGACCGTACCTGGGCCACTTACCTGTAGCCGGCCCAGCTTCTGCGCGGCCCGTTACTGTGCAGCCAAGCTGCCAGTCATCTTCCTCCCCCTCGCCCCGAAGCAGCTGCGTGCTGGACGCACGCGCGCCGACGCCGGCCACCTCCTGCTTCGCCGTGGCAGCCTCCCCGACTTCCTCGCGACGCCACGGAGACGTCCCCGACCCCCTCTCACTTCTCCCTCGCTCTCTGGACCTCCCTCCCCCTCGCTCCTCTGTTTCCCCTCCCGCGACCGAGTGGAGCTCGCCGTCATCGTCGCCGTACCCATGGCCACCGGCCACCCCTAGCCTCGCCGATGCACCTAGGAGCTCCGCCTCGACCCCCTCTTCCTCCCCACCGATCCACAGCCCTCCGGAAGCCCTGCATCGCCGCCATCGCCGTCATCTTCTACCTCGGACCCGCCGGCCATCTTCGTCAAATTCGCCGGCTCCGGACCGTCCCCGACCTCGCCGAGCGTCCCCTCGTCATCGCCGTGAGTCACTGACCCTCTCCCTTAACTCAGCATGCTCCCCTCCGTGCCGTAGCGCCGTTCCCCACAAGCACCGAAGCCACCGTCCGCCATTGCTGCTGCACGCATAGCCTCCGTGCTCCCCTGGCCTCACTGAGCTGCTCTTAGTGCTCCCCATGCCTAGCAGGTGCTGCCCAGCCTCTCCATTTGCTCACTGATGCACCGTAGCGACGCGCCCGAGCACCACCGAACACCATCGCCGCCAAAGCTCGTCGCCGGCACGAGTTCCGGCGACCCCACGACCTCCCACTCGGTCCTCTGGATGCGCGGGAGCAAGGGCCATCCCCTGGTGCCCTCAGCGCGCCAAACTGACGCCTCTAGCGCAAGTCCGGCGTGCCCCGTCGTGTTCTGTGGTCGCCGCCGGCTGGTCTCCGGTGACGCCGACGTGGCGCACTTACTTAGTCGCTAATGACCCTACTAACAGCCCTATCTCTCACTGACATATGGGCCCCACGCCCTTAACTAACCATGGTTAACCCCTGTTTAGTTTAAGTTAACCACAATGGCCCCACGCGTCAGTTTTGACCGCGCTGACGTGGCCGTTGACTGGGCCCACATGTCAGCGACACAAACCAGTCTGAGACACTGACGTGTGGACCCCAGTGGCCAGGTTTGACCTGGACCAGCCACGTTGACCTGCTGACGTCACTAATACGTCATGCTGACGCAGTATTTGTTTCTGGAATTAAAATAAATCAAAAATGATTTATAAATTTCAGATAATATCCAAAACCTCTAAAATTCATAGAAAATTAACCGTAACTCCAAATTAAATAAATTATATATGAAAAATTATCAGAAAAATCCAAGGAATCCATCTGTACCATTTTCATGCATGTTAGAACAACTTATAGATGCTGTTTAGCACAAATCATACTAATGGCATTTAAATATCCACATATGGAGTTTGAATTTGAATCTTGGATTCAAACCAACTTCATTTAATCTAGTTTTAGGTGCATTAGCCCAAAACACATTCATATTGCCATGTCATAGCATGCATCATATTGTGCATTGCATTGATCGTGTTTTTCTGTATTTGCCGGTATTTGTCCCCTCTCGATAGACGTGATACCGATGATGTGATCGTTGACACTGATGAAGACTCAATGTTATCTTCAGAAGTGCCAGGCAAGCAAAACCCCCTTGTTCATTCCGATACAATCCCACTCTCTTGCTCCTGCTCTCTTTTACTGCATTAGGACAACACCGATTCATCTGTTACTTGCTGCGGTAGCTGGAGGCCATGCGCAGCGCTGACCGTAGGGGTGGGCTGTGATGCGGTAGGCACGTGGCCGGGTAAACCGGGCGCCCGTTTGGTGTCACGGAACCCTGTTCACATCGTTTGGGGCTGTGAGCGAAACTCCGGCCGGATCTCCTCATGGATGGAACCCGAATAGGCGATAAACCTGGACTAGAGACTTGAGTGATTGGGTAGGTCGTGGCCGACACCCACGTTGGGCTTCCGCTTGAAGGTTGCCGAGTACATGTCGTGTAAACGGCGGTAAGTGGTGAGAGCGTGTGTGAAGAAGTACACCCCTGCAGGGTTAATATGATCTATTCGAATAGCCGTGTCCGCGGAAAAGGACTTCTGGGTTGCTTATATCAGTTCATAGACAAGTGAAAGTGGATACTCTAAAATACGCAAGATAAGCGTGAGTGCTATGGATGGCGTTCTCGTAGGGAGATGGGAGCGGATCCATAGTGGTGTATTGATATGGTGAATATGTGGACTCGTGTGCGCCACCTCAAAAGAGTCGCTTGCAGTCGTAGTTTAGGATAGCCACCGAGTCAAAGCTGGCTTGCTGCAGTTAAACCCCACCATCCTTTTGTTGATAATGATGCATATGTAGTTAGTTCTGATGTAAGTCTTGCTGGGTACATTTGTACTCACGTTTTCCTATTTTATGTTCTGCAGAGAGACTTCGGTCTCACTAGTAGTTCCGCGTGGACTTCGACGTTTAGCTTGTTACCTCAGCTACGATCTTGTGCCCCCGGCAGGATCTGGTAGATAGTCAGGCTTCTCAGCCTTTTTCATTTATAGATGTCTGTACCCAGACATGATAGCTTCCGCTTGTGCTTTGACTTGTATGCTCTGAGTGTTGGGTCATGAGACCCATGTTTGTAATATCTCGCTCCTCGGAGCCTAATGAATAATTGCTTGAGTCTTAGAGTCATGTTGTGATGCCATGTTGTATTTGCACATATCGAGCATATTGTGTGTATGTTATTGAAATGCTTGGTATGTGTGGGATCTGACCATCTAGTTGTTTATCTTTAGTAGCCTCTCTTACGGGGAAATGTCTCCTAGTGTTTCCACTGAGCCATGGTAGCTTGCTACTGCTCCGGAACACTTAGGCTGGCTGGCATGTGTCCTTCTTCGTTCCTGTGTCTGTCCCTTCGGGGAAATGTCACGCGATGAATACCGGAGTCCTGTTAGCCCGCTACAGCCCGGTTCACCGGAGTCCTGCTAGCCCAGTGCTACAGCCTGGATTCACTCGCTGATGACCGACACGTTCGATGCTGGGTCATGGATGCCTGTCCCTGTAAGTCTGTGCCACTTTGGGTTTACGACTAGTCATGTCAGCCCGGGCTCCTTATCATATGGATGCTAGCGACACTATCATATACGTGAGCCAAAAGGCGCAAACGGTCCCGGGCAAAGGTAAGGCGACACCCGTGGGGATACCGTGCGTGAGGCCGCAAAGTGATATGAGGTGCTACAGGCTATATCGATGTGACATCGAGTCGGGGTCCTGACAGCGTTGGTATCAGAGCTTGACTGCCTGTAGGATTACCAAGCCAAACTGGTCGAAGTTGAGTCTAGAAATTCTTTAGTTATATAAGGGAATTGATTGTGGGATGGAACGTAAGGCTCTTTTTACTCCTTATACCTCATGGCCTTCTGATCTGAGTCATCATCTTCTCTTCTACGGGGATTAAGAACTAGGCTATCTCTTCTTTCTATCAGGATCACGTGTTACTAATCTGCAGACTTGTAGGATTGTTGATTCAAGCCTCAGTTCAGTTCCTACTATCTTTTGTATGTTAACTGTTGATCTCGAGACCTTGATATTGTGCTTCTGAGTGGTTATGCCACCATTTGTTGTGAATGTCTCAAATCCTTTCTGAGCATTTACAGCCGTTATGCTGTCCGAGTCGTCCCAGGTTTCTAAGTAGTCTGATGCAATTGCAAATCCTTTCTTCCCGTTTCAATGTTCCCATGGGCCAGATTAACCACACTAATCAGTGAGTTGAGGTACTTCGTTACCTTGACATATATGTTTGAGATATTATTATGACCCTAGGTGTCTTAGGGGATCATCTAGTAATTTAGCCATGATTTGTGTTTCCAGTGTGATGATTCTGGCCATCATTCTCGAAAGCATCCCGTGATGCTACTTAGTAGTAGGTATTCTATTCCTGGGTTCTTAAACCCGATATTCACCCTACTTACATCATGTTGATAGTGTTGCTAGTTCCTTTAGTATATTAGTAACCTTTGCGATAGTCCTCGAGGTCCGTGGTATATCCTTCTTCCAATTACCATGAACCATTCTTGGCAGGGGTTCTTCTGAACCAAAAGATGACAACAAGAGTGCTCTCGATGAGTTCTCCATTCATAAATCGTGACTCTGCCAGTTCTACCTTTCTGCATGGGTTATCCAGAAGAAATATGTTGAACTTCGTTCGACATGCTAATCCATGCATCCACAACTCAGAAAATCATATGTTCTTTTGAGTTGTCCCATCTTAGTTGTTTCTGACCCTCGCCTATCAATTGATAGTCAAGATTATGTGTGCATTCGTTCATCGATGCCTATTACTCTTGTGGTCCGTCCAGCCATTCCATTCAGAATAACTAGGAGAAACAAACTCCAGTACCTCTTCCATATCCAGGATTGGGTCAAAGAAGTTGTGCTCCGCAGATCAAATTGCTAATCCAGCTTTTGTTCTGTTCTACCTTGGAGTATTACCATCGTTATATCGGGATTGTTATAGGAATTGCACACCATCCTATGAACTCTTGGTACAGTGATACCTCTTGCCATCATTAGTCATTCCTCGGTCTTCGTGTTGATGCAACCGGGATACCGACAAATGAATTGTGATGTGTGAAATCAATATGCCTAGCAACCTCGTTGCTTGGTAGTTAAGGGACAATAATTTCATTCTTAGCGTGTTGGTTTTTGAATCATCCTTCTAAGACTGATCGTGCTACCTAGTCCTTATTTCGGTGCACCCTTCGATTGATGAGTTAGGATCTTGTCAAGTCCTCACTCATTTGATCATATCGTCTTGCCCTCAAAAGCGAGATTGTTCTCGAGCTTAGTAACATATCGGTGGTTCGTGATTTTTCAAATATCTTCTCGAAAGTATCACCAGGCTGTCACCTGACCGCTATGTTGAGCTCGTGATCAAGTTGGTTTCTTGTGAACCACCTTCTCTCCAAGAATCGGTGTTAGATATCCCTGAGCTAGTTGGTTAAGCTAGACAACAACTTGGAGAGTTGGAAGATAAAAGCTTGCCTGACTTAGTTCGTTCCAAAGGGATATTCTTGTGTGGTGTGTGTTGAAGAAAGATGATATCTTCATCGATTGGTCCTTGTGATCAATTGTTGGATCTATTATCTTACCCAAACCTTTGATTGAGTATGGGCTATCGTCAAATCAAATCTGAACCAGCGATATTCGTAATGTTGTCTTACTCGTGGTTTTTCCTCAAGCATACACCATTATATTCTTGGTCTGACCAATGCTATCACCGTGTTCACATGATGGTGGAAGTCCAGTGATATGGAAATTCTGATGAATTGCTGTTGAGCCCATCAGTAGCATTTTGTCTCCCCCCATGAGTCATGTTGAACATCAACCTAGTGTTGAAAATTTTGTAAGCAAAGCCTTCGTGCTCCGTTCATGAAGTCTATGCTTGGATGGAAGAAGTGACTTCCTCTAATTCATGTGCATTTGGTGTAAGTTGCCGCCATGAATTCGAGGAAGATTGTTTTGTTTCCTTTGGAATCATCGCAAGTCAGTCATGCATGTGCGAAGTATTCTATGGTCTGATCATCTTCATTCCATATGCATCCCTAGCACACCAAGCCACTAACTGATTTGTTCTAGGAGAAGGAGTTCTTTTTAAGAGCTAACCCGGGCTTAATCAAGAACTTTGATATCCTCGATGATGGTTCCCAACCAGAACTCGGTAGTGTTTATTATAAGACTACCATGTGATCGTGCTTGTCTGGGACAACATGTTCACATGTTTGTAGCGGAACCAGCTCATGTTTTGGAGCTTGCTATCGTAGTTCATTTCCCGAGAATCTCGCAACGTCATCTCGTCGATTTGTGTTGCAAACCTTCATTTTCCTTCCTAGACTCGATGAGTCTGGAATATCCTGACACCAACCAGATCTGAATCTCAGGCAGATATGATGGTTGGAACATTTCCCAAGAACTATAATATTGGTCCCTCGATAACCGGTAAAGTGGATGTCGTGGCCAGCACCACCCAGCCGAAAGACCTATTATTGTAGTATCTTGATTGAAGAAGTTGGCCACCTCCCCATAAGGATTTCGTAGGATTTACCTCCGTAACTGTTCCTTATGGATTCTATTGCTCCCGAAGTCCGACCTTTTACTTGATGTTCTAGATACCAGACCATTTCTATGAATGGGTTACACTAGCACATCAAGGAGAACATTAGAAGCGGAGTGCTAGATGTCTCTCGGTCGATCATCCAGATTTTATTTCCTTGGCCCCGCCAAGGGTGAAATCTGAGAAGGTGTTATCTTCATTTGCATCTGCATCCTCCATCACCATTCATCATGGTAGTAAGTTGTGTTACCGGACCCTTGACACGGATGTTGGTAAAACCTTGATGATTATGGAATGCTCAAGTTCTTGAGAGCACGCACAAGCGCTAGGTGTTATCATCGGCACTAACTGGGTTTGCTCTCAGTTTCCTCGGCAATGCTATGACCTTCTCAAATAGTGAATTCACTCTCTATTGTTGGGTTCTTCCCCAGTTACCAGAATCATTCCCAGCATTTGCATTTTGTTCCCAGCTTGCACCGCCAATGTGCCATTCTACCATGGGTCTCTTCCATTTCCGGTGATAAGCAAATTCATCCATTACGTCGTCTTCAACAAGGTAATCCACATCATCCAAGTCCGGGTATGCCATTCTACCGACCCCCTACAAACGATCGCTTGAGAATTGCCTTAGGCTGGCCTAAAGAGTTTCATTGATCTTTGAATCAAAGGTAATTCTTTTTGTCACTTAAGGAGATATTTCTACGAGTCACCTTCCCTAAGGTGCATCGTTATAGTATCATGGCAACTCAACTCCTCGCTACGTTGGCAATCGTTTACCACCTTTTTAAGTGTGGAATTGTTGTCCACCTAGTGGACCTTCGTCATCCGTTTCTTCCACCCCTCTTGATGTGTATCTCGTGTCTCAATCCGAGAGATGGTTCTATGTCTCATTACATGAGTTAATTCTGAGTTGTTCGATCTTCGAGGAGATCGACCCTTCTAGAGTATCTTTATCTCCAGGTCTTATTGGCAGGATTTCTCAGAGCAAGACATCAAGACAATGATGGTGAATGAATCAACGTTCAACTGAAGTGCACCCTGGATCGTGAAGATTATACTAGTTGCGTTTACCCTTCACCTTACCCTACGCTTGAATCTTGGGACGAGATTTTTGTTTAGTGGGGGTGAGTTGTCACATCCCTAGTTCTGACAATGCCTAGTGCATGCATTAGAGTGTTGCACCATGTTTAAATTTCATTTAAACCTGAGATGGGGATTGACTAAGCCCTAGCACCAAATGAATTCAACTAGGGACAAAATAAAACCTTTTTCATTGAACTCAAAATGTCCTCTAAAAATGTTCAACATTTCTGGTTTGAGGTGGAAGCATCTACCACAAATGGTTTATATTTTTGCAGGACATATTTGGTCACTGAATAAAATCATATGTACTTTGCTTTTGGGCATTTAAATGCTAGTAAATATCTTAAATGCCCAAATAATTCTAAAAATAAGTGTGGGCTGTTGGAAATATTCTAAACAGAGCCCCTGATTATTTTCTGGATTTTTAGAGATGCCTAAGTATTTTTAATAAAGCCTCACAGTTACAGAAAAATAGAAAACAGTAATTAAAATAAAAGACAGAGAGAGAGAAAGACCGTACCTGGGCCACTTACCTGTAGCCGGCCCAGCTTCTGCGCGGCCCGTTACTGTGCAGCCCAGCTGCCAGTCATCTTCCTCCCCCTCGCCCCGAAGCAGCTGCGTGCTGGACGCACGCGCGCCGACGCCGGCCACCTCCTGCTTCGCCGTGGCAGCCTCCCCGACTTCCTCGCGACGCCATGGAGACGTCCCCGACCCCCTCTCACTTCTCCCTCGCTCTCTGGACCTCCCTCCCCCTCGCTCCTCTGTTTCCCCTCCCGCGACCGAGCGGAGCTCGCCGTCATCGTCGCCGTACCCATGGCCACCGGCCACCCCTAGCCTCGCCGATGCACCCAGGAGCTCCGCCTCGACCCCCTCTTCCTCCCCACCGATCCACAGCCCTCCGGAAGCCCTGCATCGCCGCCATCGCCGTCATCTTCTACCTCGGACCCGCCGGCCATCTTCGTCAAATTCGCCGGCTCCGGACCGTCCCCGACCTCGCCGAGCATCCCCTCGTCATCGCCGTGAGTCACTGACCCTCTCCCTTAACTCAGCATGCTCCCCTCCGTGCCGTAGCGCCGTTCCCCACGAGCACCGAAGCCACCGTCCGCCATTGCTGCTGCACGCATAGCCTCCGTGCTCCCCTGGCCTCACTGAGCTGCTCTTAGTGCCCCCCATGCCTAGCAGGTGCTGCCCAGCCCCTCCATTTGCTCACTGATGCACCGTAGTGACGCGCCCGAGCACCACCGAACACCATCGCCGCCAAAGCTCGTCGCCGGCACGAGTTCCGGCGACCCCACGACCTCCCACTCGGTCCTCTGGACGCGCGGGAGCAAGGGCCATCCCCTGGTGCCCTCAGCGCGCCAAACTGACGCCTCTAGCGCAAGTCCGGCGTGCCCCACCGTGTTCTGTGGTCGCCGCCGGCTGGTCTCCGGTGACGCCGACGTGGCGCACATACTTAGTCGCTAATGACCCTACTAACAGCCCTATCTCTCACTGACATATGGGCCCCACGCCCTTAACTAACCATGGTTAACCCTTGTTTAGTTTAAGTTAACCACAGTGGCCCCACGCGTCAGTTTTGACCGCGCTGACGTGGCCGTTGACTGGGCCCACATGTCAGCGACACAAACCAGTCTGAGACACTGACGTGTGGACCCCACTGGCCAGGTTTGACCTGGACCAGCCATGTTGACCTGCTGACGTCACTAATACGTCATGCTGACGCAGTATTTGTTTCTGGAATTAAAATAAATCAAAAATGATTTATAAATTTCAGATAATATCCAAAACCTCTAAAATTCATAGAAAATTAACCGTAACTCCAAATTAAATAAATTATATATGAAAAATTATCAAAAAAATCCAAGGAATCCATCTGTACCATTTTCATGCATGTTAGAACAACTTATAGATGCTTTTTAGCACAAATCATACTAATGGCATTTAAATATCCACATATGGAGTTTGAATTTGAATCTTGGATTCAAACCAACTTCATTTAATCTGGTTTTAGGTGCATTAGCCCAAAACACATTCATATTGCCATGTCATAGCATGCATCATATTGTGCATTGCATTGATCGTGTTTTTCTGTATTTGCCGGTATTTGTCCCCTCTCGATAGACGTGATACCGATGATGTGATCGTTGACACTGATGAAGACTCAATGTTATCTTCAGAAGTGCCAGGCAAGCAAAACCCCCTTGTTCATTCTGATACAATCCCACTCTCTCGCTCCTGCTCTCTTTTACTGCATTAGGACAACACCGATTCATCTGTTACTTCCTGCGGTAGCTGAACCCTTTATCCTTTGCATGACCTGTCATTGCCACAGTAAATAGATGAAACCCACTAGCATGAGTAGGAGTTGTTTGAGCCCTGTTGTGCCTACTCATTCATGCTTGTTTGTCATGCCTGCTACTGCTTAGAGTTGAGTCAGGTCTGATTCGTCGGGGATGAATCAGAGGCGTGTGAACATGTCCTACTATGGGTGAACTAAGTGTGTGAACACGATTTGGTAAAGGTAGCGGTGAGAGGCCATGTAGGAGTACATGGTGGGTTGTCTCATTGCAGCCGTCCTCAGGAACTGAGTTCTGTGTTTGTGATCCATGATTCAGCTACTACCACGCATTGGGCCCGAAACCAATGGACCCTCTTGGCTTCTTGATCACCCTTGTCCTCTGTCCAGGAGTTGCAAGTAGTTTCTGGTGTTTGTAGTATGCTGGAGGCCGTGCGCAGCGCTGACCGTAGGGGTGGGCTGTGATGCGGTAGGCATGTGGCCGGGTAAACCGGGCACCCGTTTGGTGTCACGGAACCCTGTTCACATCGTTTGGGGCTGTGAGCGAAACTCCGGCCGGATCTCCTCATGGATGGAACCCGAATAGGCGATAAACCTGGACTAGAGACTTGAGTGATTGGGTAGGTCGTGGCCGACACCCACGTTGGGCTTCCGCTTGAAGGTTGCCGAGTACATGTCGTGTAAACGGCGGTAAGTGGTGAGAGCATGTGTGAAGAAGTACACCCCTGCAGGGTTAATATGATCTATTCGAATAGCCGTGTCCGCGGAAAAGGACTTCTGGGTTGCTTATATCAGTTCATAGACAAGTGAAAGTGGATACTCTAAAATACGCAAGATAAGCGTGAGTGCTATGGATGGCGTTCTCGTAGGGAGACGGGAGCGGATCCATAGTGGTGTATTGATATGGTGAATATGTGGACTCGTGTGCGCCACCTCAAAAGAGTCGCTTGCAGTCGTAGTTTAGGATAGCCACCGAGTCAAAGCTGGCTTGCTGCAGTTAAACCCCACCATCCTTTTGTTGATAATGATGCATATGTAGTTAGTTCTGATGTAAGTCTTGCTGGGTACATTTGTACTCACGTTTGCCTATTTTATGTTTTGCAGAGAGACTTCGGTCTCACTAGTAGTTCCGCGTGGACTTCGACGTTTAGCTTGTTACCTCAGCTACGATCTTGTGCCCCCGGCAGGATCTGGTAGATAGTCAGGCTTCTCAGCCTTTTTCATTTATAGATGTCTGTACCCATACATGATAGCTTCCGCTTGTGCTTTGACTTGTATGCTCTGAGTGTTGGGTCATGAGACCCATGTTTGTAATATCTCGCTCCTCGGAGCCTAATGAATAATTGCTTGAGTCTTAGAGTCATGTTGTGATGCCATGTTGTATTTGCACATATCGAGCATATTGTGTGTATGTTATTGAAATGCTTGGTATGTGTGGGATCTGACCATCTAGTTGTTTATCTTTAGTAGCCTCTCTTACGGGGAAATGTCTCCTAGTGTTTCCACTGAGCCATGGTAGCTTGCTACTGCTCCGGAACACTTAGGCTGGCTGGCATGTGTCCTTCTTCGTTCCTGTGTCTGTCCCTTCGGGGAAATGTCACGCGATGAATACCGGAGTCCTGTTAGCCCGCTACAGCCCGGTTCACCGGAGTCCTGCTAGCCCAGTGCTACAGCCTGGATTCACTCGCTGATGACCGACACGTTCGATGCTGGGTCATGGATGCCTGTCCCTGTAAGTCTGTGCCACTTTGGGTTTACGACTAGTCATGTCAGCCCGGGCTCCTTATCATATGGATGCTAGCGACACTATCATATACGTGAGCCAAAAGGCGCAAACGGTCCCGGGCAAAGGTAAGGCGACACCCGTGGGGATACCGTGCGTGAGGCCGCAAAGTGATATGAGGTGCTACAGGCTAGATCGATGTGACATCGAGTCGGGGTCCTGACAACAAAAGTAGGGGCTCCCTTTTGTACCCCTTTACTTGTGCACGGGCAGTCAGAGCCACACCCGCGGCCACACTTAGCAGGGCAGAGGAGGGATGCCCAAGGCGCAAGACAATCAAAGCAATGCCAAGACCAGAGACACAAAAAGAAAGAGGGCGAGGTAGACTCCCTCGGCAAGGCCCTTGCCGGGGAAGCCTCTGCAGCCACGGCAAGAGCCTTGCCGGGGCAACTTGCCCAACACCAGCAGAGCTGCCACCCTAGAGCCCAAGAGTTCCAAACACCATCAACCACGTTGGAACCAAGGCTCGGGAGGCACCTCCATGGTGGCATGCAGATCTTTGTGAAGACCAGAAGCATGCAAGATCAGGTGAGAACCAGAAGACGACGATCCTCAGCAAGATCGTTGCCGAGGATACCCACGAGACCCCGGGCAAGATCCTTGCAGGGGACGACCACGATACCATGGCAAGACCCTTGTTGGGGCCCCGGCAAGACTCTTGCCGGGGACATCCACGGGGCCACAGCCAGGCCCACATCTGTCAAGACTCCACCACCATTACCATACAGCTGCCAGCCCACCAACTAGGCAAGCACCTGCGTGGCGACGTGCGGCCTCTAGGCCAACTCAGCAAGCACCTGCATGGTGGCATGCAGATCTTCATGAAGACCCTACCACCACGCCAACTCAGCAGCCTGCCAGCCTACATGGCACTGCACGCCTCGTTGGCCTAGACGCGTGTCGAAGCAAGACGAAGCGGCGGCGGACGGGACGTGCCTCCTTACCGTCCCCTATAAATCAAGGGGACACCTAAGGAGCGCATTTAATGCGTTTTGTCCCGTAATGACAGGCGATAAGCTTGTACACTATATACCTTTCCACCTCCTGTGTGCCACTGTGGCGCCCCCCTTTGACTATAAAAGGAGGCCCGAGGCATACTGGAGAAGGATTCCGATCTTTTGGACTACACACACGCCGTAGCTAGTTCAGGAACTCAAGAACACTCAAATATACAACAAAGCAGGACTAGGGTATTACGCATCCTCGCGGCCCGAACCTGGGTAAACGATCTTTGTGCTAACTCCTAGACCCGCTCTTTCCACAACCTCGCGCCCGCTGACCGTAGTAGGGATTCCAGTGATCCCATAGGTGTTGTTTTCCACAGACACCGGTGGGCAGTTAGTCGGAGTGGCCGAAAGAGTGTCATGGCAATGGGAGAGTTCTGTCGGAATGTCGTTGGTCCACCCGAATGGGAGTGCGAGGCCATGGTTCTGTGGTGTGGGTAAAGTGTGCTACCTCTGTAGAGCGTATTAATCTATCGATAGCTGCGCCCGCGGATAAGGGCCCAGTTCGTAAGTAAGTCACACCATGGATCAACTTTTATAAAGAAATCTTGCAAACTAAGCTATTTGCATTGCACTGGTTGAATCATGATGATGTCAGTGATGCTGTCTAGCAGTCAGTTTAAGCAGTTCTTCATCGCTATGGCTTCCAAGGAAGAAGGCGACCGAACGAGCGGCGTCATTTGCGGATGCTGTGAATGCTCGCGCAGCGACAGAAAAGCTAAGTCACGCGAAACTTTGAGCAATTCTTTTTACATAAGATTATTCTCCTTGGAGATCTTTCCCTTGGTATGAGAAACCTGCACGCAATGGGGCCCTTCCACTATTGGCAACGCCTTTGTTCTATTTCAAGACTGCTCAATAGTTCGAGCGGCTGCGTCGAGAACGGCAGGGTGGCCTTCTGCTATTGGTAACACTCTCATTCTGTTTCGAGTCCGCTCGACGGTTCGAGCGGCCGCGCTGAGAACGGTAAGGTGGTTCGCCTGGCAACAAGCACACCCGGCAGGCTATTGGGGATCCGTCTGCGAGGCGTCGTGGCTTGGGTTTACGCACCGGCAAGCCTACCCAATTAACATAGGGTGGACATACAAAGAGAGATCAAACTGGAAAATAACATGCATCGTTTCAAAGTACTGCAGAGTTATATTACATCAATTGTTGTTGCGGTTCTAACTAAAGGTAAAAATTGTCTTCGTCGTGAACCTGCAGCGGCGATGAGAAACGGGGTGCCTAGTCCCGGCGTTGGCCTTCTATCCTCTGAATTCCGTCGACACGGCTGATGATGGGCTTGGTACGCTCGTCGAGCTCGCGAGGTCCACATCCTACGGCAAGCTCTCTAGCGCGGCGTCGAAGTCGAGGTTGGGGTTCCAGTACGCCACCTTGGTGAGGACCTTGGTCAGGGCACCCCGGCAAAGCTGTCGGGCCTCATTGGCCAGAGAGCTTGCTCTGTTAGAGTGAAACTGCTCTAGGGCTCCAAGAACACCCTCGAAGAACAGGGTCAGCTTGGCGTTGGGACTCACGTTCGGCTCCGGGGCGTACCTCACGTTCGGCATCCCCATGGTAGCCAGCTTCGTGGTGATTCTGTTGGCGACGTCGGCGAGGCGGCTAATCCAGAGGTTTTCACCCTTCACATAATCCTCGTGGTTAGCGGCGTCATTCCTCCGCAACTGCCTCTCCTCCTCCAGATTCTTGGTCAGGGTCTCCTCCCGGGCCCTGACCTACGAAAGCGTCCCCTCAAGACCCTCCAGCTCCAGCTTTAGGTCTTTGATGGAGTCGTTGGCTTGGGAGAGTAGCTCGTCCTTGCCGAGAGCTGTGGCCTGCGCCTCTGCCAAGGCGCTGCTGATCATGTCCTTCTCCTTCGCCAGCTCCAGGGCTTTGTTTTTCAGGCCGTCCCGCTCCACCTCCAGCTCCTCACCTTGTCCTCATGGACCAGGGCTTGAGCATTGAGTGCCTCCCTGTGCCTCTGCTCCATCCCCTGGGTCCACTGCGCGATGAGTTTCTCGACCTCCTCATCCTTGCCGCGGAGTGTGGCAGTGAGCGCCTCCTCACGAGCGGCGAGGTCCTCCTCCTGGGAGTTCAGCTCAGCTTGGTGCTGGTGCCGGGCGGCCTCGTCCTTGGCGGCCTATTCCCTCACCGCCTCCTGGGCCTTCTCGACGTCGGCCTGCTTCAAGATGAGCTCTTGCTTGCGCTCGGCCAACAGATCTTGGGCAGCCTTCAGCTCTTCGTGGGCCTGGCGGAACCAGGCCTGCGTCTCGGCGATGCGTTCCTCAAGGTCCGCCTCCGCCTTATCCGCCACCGCCACCCTGGACTTCACCTTGTCCAGACAGGCGCGATGGAGCGCCTGGAGCTTCTGGAAGTCGGCGTTCATGGCTCGAATAAGCCACTCCTCTTGAGAACCGCCACCACCGGTGCTCGGTTCGTCAACAACCTGGAGCCCGGCGGAGGCGAGCGCCTCGTCGTCAAACACCTCCCCCTCAGCCGGCGCCCTGGTGCCCGCCGTCCTTGGAAGGTGGACGAACAGGTCATCGCCCACCTTCAAGTACCTGCCCAAGCCAGAGGCGGCAGAGGAGAAGGGTTGATCGTCGACCACCGCCTCCTCGGCAGCAGCCTTGCCGGCCTCCTCGGCAGCAGCCTTGCCGGCCTCCTCGGCGGCGCCCTTGCTGGCCTCCCCGGCAGCAGCCTTGCCGGTCCCTCCGGCTGGCCCCTTGCCGGCCTCTTCGGCGGCGGTCTTGGCGGCCTCCTCGGTGACAATCCTGTGGGCCTCGGTGCTTGGCGCCCTTGCCGGGGATGCCCCTCAGGGCGGTGTGGTTGATGGGGGCGGCGTGTTGGGGGTGGCCCTTAGTGGCTCCTCCTGCTGCCGTCCTCCTCCTGCAGCCACGGCAAGGTCAGTGCCAAGGGTTCGTACCCCAACACACGTTGATGAGGAGTGAGTGGTGAATGCACGCTGGGGGCTGAGATGGGGGCTGCGCCAGGGGCTGCTGTCTGGGCTGATCTCCACCACCGGCGTGCGCGAAGTGCCCGCCGGGGGCTGGTCGCCCGTCGAGGCCTTGGCCTTCTTTGCCACCCTCTGGGCCAGCGTCTCCCTGTCCCTACGAAGATGAAAACAAGTCAAGAAAAGTGGTGCGGTCTGAAAGGACGGACATGATAAAGGGAGAAGATGATAGCAATCTCAACATGAAGAGAGGTAATTTTGTAACATGAAAATTTCTACAACCATATTGTCCTCTCTCATAATAATTACATGTAGGATCATAAGCAAATTCAACAAAATAGCTATCACATAACATATTCTCAACACGATCCACATGCATGCAAAGTTGACACTTTTCCAAGATAGTGGGATTAACATTAACTAAAGTCATGACCTCTCCAAACCCACTTTTACCATAAGATTGATCAAAATCCAAATATGTGGGATCTAAAGTTGACACTCTTCCAAACCCACTTTCAGTATTATTACAAACATTATTATCAATCTCATATTCATCATGAGGCTTAAATAAATTTTCAAAATCATAAGAAGAATCACCCCAATCATAATCATTGCAACAAATAGTAGTCATAGCAAAACTAGCATCCCCAAGCTTGAGGTTTTGCATATCATTAACACAATTGACATTAAGAGAATTTATAATAACATCATTGCAATCATGCTTTTCATCGTACGAACTATCAATTATGGGTGCAATAGCAACGATCTCTATGTTTAACATACGGAACTATAGCAAATTCATCTTCATAAATATTGGGATCACGGCCACAAGAATGGCAAGCATCATGTTCATCAAGGGATACTTCAATCAAATCATCGGAATCATAATTATCTATAGATTCATGCATATCATTATTTTCTTCAGAAGCAACGGTCATTCTTTCAATGAATTCTTTGACATAGACATTACGAGCATAGTTTTCATAGCGATATTTAAGTATGTGAAAAAAATTCAGATTCGTAGAGAGTAATATCATACTTTTCAATCAAATAAGCAATTTCATAAGCACCCTTAAAAGCAACAAATTCTTCAATTTGTTCGATATCATAGTAACTATAAACACCCTTTGCATATGAAGATAAGATTTCATTTTCATTAAACTCACATAGGTACGGAAGGTGTTTTTTAGGGTTCTTAGAGCAACAAGTAAAATCATATATTTCACAAAGATTCCAAGCATAACACAGCAATCTGTTTATTTGATCCCATAAGAGTCTCCCATTTTCAGACAAATGGTGACGCACAAAATGAGCATGCTCATCTAAAGATTTCCCATCAACTAGGCTAGTTGGGGTTTCAGCACGAGCGCATAAGGATCGAACATGATCCAACTAGAACACTTTAAGTGGATCCATATTGATAGATTTTTAGCAAACAAAAGATGCAAGCACATTGAAGGCACATGGAGACACAAGCAAACAAAAGATTGAATGGAATAGGGGCGAAGAAAATGGCAAGCGTGAAGTGGGGGAGAGGAAAACGAGAGGAAAATGGCAAATAATGTAATGCGAGGGAGATGAGTTTGTGATGGGTACTTGGTATGTCTTGACTTGAGCGAAGACCTCACCGGCAATGGCGCCAGAAATCCTTCTTGCTACCTCTTGAGCACTGCGTTGGTTTTCCCTTGAAGAGGAAAGGGTGATGCAGCAAAGTAGCGTAAGTATTTCCCTCAGTTTTTGAGAACCAAGGTATCAATCCAGTAGGAGGCTCCTCACAAGTCCCTCGCACCTACACAAACAAACAAGAACCTCGCAACCAACGCGATAAAGGGGTTGTCAATCCCTTCACGGTAACTTGCAAAAGTGAGATCTGATAGAGATAATAAGATAAGATAAATATTTTTGGTATTTTTATGATATAGATTAGAAAGTAAAGATTGCAAAATAAAGTAGATTGGAAACTTATATGATAAAAGATAGGCCCAGGGGCCATAGGTTTCACTAGTGGCTTCTCTCAAGATAGCATAAGTATTACAGTGGGTGAACAAATTACTGTCGAGCAATTGATAGAAAAGTGCATAGTTATGAGATTATCTAGGCATGATCATGTATATAGGCATCACGTCCGCAACAAGTAGATCGACTCCTGGCTGTATCTACTACTATTACTCCACACATCGACCGCTATCCAGCATGCATCTAGAGTATTGAGTTCATAAGAACAGAGTAACGCATTAGGCAAGATGACATGATGTAGAGGGATAAACTCAAACAATATGATATAAACCCCATCTTTTTATCCTCGATGGCAACAATACAATACGTGCCTTGCTGCCCCTGCTGTCACTGGGAAAGGACACCGCAAGATTGAACTCAAAGCTAAGCACTTCTCCCATTGCAAGAAATATCAATCTAGTAGGCCAAACCAAACTGATAATTCGAAGAGACTTGCAAAGATAACCAATCATACATAAAAGAATTCAGAGGAGATTCAAATACTTCTCATAGATAAACTTGATCATAAACCCACAATTCATCGAATCTCGACAAACACACCGCAAAAAGAGTTACATCGAATAGATCTCCAAGAAGATCGAGGAGAACTTTGTATTGAGATTCAAAGAGAGAGAAGAAGCCATCTAGCTAATAACTATGGACCCGAAGGTCTATGGTAAACTACTCACAACTCATCGGAGAGGCCTTGGAGATGATGTAGAGGCCCTCAGTGATCAATTCCCCCTCCAGCGGAGCAGCGGTGAAGGCTCCAAGATGGGATCTCGCTGATACAGAAGGTTGCAGCGGTGGAAATAGGTTTTCATGGTGCTCCTGGATCTTTTCGGGGTACGTAGATATATATAGGCGAAGGAGGTAGGTTAGGGGAGACACAAGGGTCCCACTATTGGAGAACGTAGTAATTTCAAAAAAAAAATCCTACGCACACGCAAGATCATGGTGATGCGTAGCAACGAGAGGGGAGAGTGTTGTTCACGTACCCTCGTAGACCGTAAGCGGAAGCGTTATGACAACGCGGTTGATGTAGTCGTACATCTTCACGATCCGACCGATCCAAGTACCGAACGTACGGCACCTCCGAGTTCAGCACACATTTAGCTCGATGACGATCCCCGGACTCCGATCCAGCAGGGTGTCGGGGATGAGTTCCGTCAGCACGACGGCGTGGTGACGATGATGATGTTCTACCGACGCAGGGCTTCGCCTAAGCACCGCTACAATATGACCGAGGTGGAATATGGTGGAGGGGGGCACCGCACACGGCTAAGGAACGATCACGAAGATCAACTTGTGTGTCATGGGGTGCCCCCTGCCCCCGTATATAAAGGAGCAAGGGAGGAGGAGGCCGGCCCTAGGAGGAGGGCGCGCCAAGGGGAGTCCTACTCCCACCGGGAGTAGGACTCCTTCTTTCCTAGTCCAACTAGGAGAAGGGGGGAGAGGGAGGCCGCGCCCCAAACCCCTTGTCCAATTCGGACTGGGCTTGGGAGTGGCGCGTGCCACCTCCTGGCTCCTACCCACTAAGGCCCATTAAGGCCCAATACTCTTCCCCGTATTCCCGTAACTCCCCGGTGCTACGAAAAATACCCGAATCACTCGGAACCTTTTCGATGTCCGAATATAGTCGTCCAATATATCGATCTTTACGTCTTGACCATTTCGAGACTCCTCGTCATGTCCCCGATCTCATCCGGGACTCCGAACTCCTTCGGTACATCAAAACTCATAAACTCATAATAAAACTGTCATCGAAACCTTAAGCGTGCGGACCCTACGGGTTCGGGAACTATGTAGACATGACCTAGAACTATTCTCGGTCAATAACCAATAGCGGAACCTGGATGCTCATATTGGCTCCTACATATTCTACTAAGATCTTTATCGGTCAAACCGCATAACAACATACGTTGTTCCCTTTGTCATCGGTATGTTACTTGCCCGAGATTTGATCGTCGGTATCCAATACCTAGTTCAATCTCGTTACCGGCAAGTCTCTTTACTCGTTACGTAATGCATCATTCCGCAACTAACTCATTAGTTACATTACTTGCAAGGCCTATAGTGATGTGCATTACCGAGAGGGCCCAGAGATACCTCTCCGACAATCAGAGTGACAAATCCTAATCTCGAAATACGCCAACCCAACATTTACCTTCGGAGACACCTGTAGAGCTCCTTTATAATCACCCAGTTACGTTGTGACGTTTGATAGCACACAAAGTGTTCCTCCGGTAAACGGGAGTTGCATAATCTCATAGTCATAGGAACATGTATAAGTCATGAAGAAAGCAATAGCAACATACTAAACGATCAAGTGCTAAGCTAACGGAATGGGTCAAGTCAATTACATCATTCTCCTAATGATGTGATCCCGTTAATCAAATGACAACTCTTTTGTCCATGGCTAGGAAACATAACCATCTTTGATAAACGAGCTAGTCAAGTAGAGGCATACTAGTGACACTATGTTTGTCTATGTATTCACACATGTATTATGTTTCCGATTAATACAATTCTAGCATGAATAATAAACATTTATCATGAAATAAGGAAATAAATAATAACTTTATTATTGCCTCTAGGGCATATTTCCTTCACCCACGAGGGTGCGGGGTGCGCCGGGCACCCTCATGGCCACCTCGATTGCTTCTTGATGTCCACTCCAAGTCTCCTAGATTGCGTTTGTTCCAAAAAGATCGCTCCCGAAGGTTTCATTCCGTTTGGACTCCGTTTGATATTCCTTTTCTTCGAAAAACTGAAATAGGCAAAAAAACAGCAATTCGGGCTGGGCCTCCGGTTAGTAGGTTAATCCCAAAATTGATATAAAAGTGTAAAGTAAAGCCCATAAACATCCAAAACGGGTAATATAATAGCACGGAACAATCAAAAATTATAGATACGTTGGAGACGTATCACTCCCCTAGACCTCTTGCCGCTGCTCCGTCCTGCCGGGCCGGACCGGCTCGCCAGAGCTGGCCCGCCGCAGGACACGCCTTTTCCCCGTGGCTGGAGGGTTTCAGCCTCGGCCTCTTCCTCGGTCGACTCCTCGGCCACATCCTCAACAAGGGGGGCCTCAGTGTTGACACCGCTGGCCTCCCCGGCAGACCCCGCCCATTGGGCGAGCTCCCTCTCCTCCGCGGCCGTGTCGGCCTCGTCCTCCACACCGCCAGCACTGCCGGCCTCCCTGGCAGGCTCCACCTCCGCCACCCTGGCGGCGATGTAGTCCAGCTCTGCCTCGGTGGTGTCCTGGATGAGCCGCGGCTCGTCGTGGTCATAGCCCTCCGACAAGTTGTCAAAGAACTCCTGCACTTCATGTGCCAGGGGCTCGGCCCAGGACGGGTTGAGGCCATGTGCGTTGAAGTTCGGCATCATGGAAATAATGTCGGACCGGTGAGACTTGTTGCTCAGCAGGACCACTCCCGCTGGCAACCCAAACAGGGGCCCCTTGACAGCCTTTCCGGCCTTCGCAGCCCTGCCGGTCCTCTCCACTCTGCCGTCGCTGTACACGTCGAGCTGAAAGAGCCTCTGACAGAAATAGGCGTGCCCCATCACCGTGAAGTTATGCTTTAGGCCAGGGCGGAGCCTCATGACGTCGCCGCATTCCTGAAGTCCCAGGCCAGCCTCCCCTTGTTATGCAGCCGGGCGATTCAGCGGCGGATGAAGTCCGCCCCAATCATCTCAAGGGTGAGCCCGGCTGTGGTGAGGCAATGGATCCTGGTGGTGGCGATCGAAAGCTTCTCGTCGTTGGCGTCGAGGTCGCTCAAGTCCCCGCGGCGGGTTGGCGGGCTCTGAGGAACCCGGCAGAACTCCTGCGGGTCCTTCTCCTCGATCCAGCACCACCGGCCTCGCCACTCCTCCCACCTCTCCTTCTGGGCACCCTCTGGATACGTGCCTTTCTCCTGGGCCCTCGGGATCCAGGAGATGCTCCCAGAGATGGCGCGGCCTGGTTGGATGTGAGGGGACAAGTAGTGGTGGAAGAGTGTCGTGCTGGGGAGCACCCCGGCAAAGCCCTCACAGAGGTGGGAAAAAGAGAGCCATGCACGACACGGCGTTTGGCATGAGATTCAAAAGACGGAAGCTGTAGGTGCACATGACGTCGTTGAAGAAGTCAGAGAAAGGGGGGCAGAGCCCGCAGGAGAAGAAATCAACGAAAAAGGGGTACCGATTTAGGTCGACTGTGGCGCAATCGGCGGGGACGACGCGTGTCGTAGAGTGCCTCGTCGTCTTCCTCCCCCACAGGGGCAAGAAGAAGTTCTTGAGGTGGACCGCATCGACCATCGACGGGAAGTAGGCGAGTTGCGTCCGCCGCACCGCCGCCTCGCTCTCTAGCGCCTCCCTCTCCCCGGCATACTTGGCCGCTCCCTTGCCCCTGCTGGTTTTGGGCGCCATGGCAGCTGGAAGGAGGCGGAGGATCAAGAGCAATGGGGGCATAGCGGCAGCAAGCAGAAGCAAGAGCTTCGAATCTTTTGCCTGAGGAAGAAGAGAGGAACGACGGTCCTGAGATTGAGAGATGCGCAGAGGGTAAATGAGCACCGTGCCTGCGGTTATTCCTTTTTATGGGGAAGGCGCGGGCCGCCTCTTTACCATTCACTGTGATATGACGCATGCGTGCAGAAAGCGCCCCACGCATGACCCCCACGTCACGCATGACCCTCCACGTCACGCATTCAACGCGGGTCATGGGGAAGCGCAGTGGACGAAAAAAGTTACCGTGTTAAAAAACCGCCCCGCCTGCCCGCGCACCATTCTAGGCCTAGCCCAACAATGCGTCGCACTTATGTGTGGCCTAGGCCTGAGGGCTCCTGTCAGTGTACAAAAGTAGGGGCTCTCTTTTGTACCCCTTTACTTGTGCACGGGCAGTCAGAGCCATGCCAGCGGCCACACTTAGTAGGGCAAAGGAGGGAAGCCGAAGGCGCAAGACAATCAAAGCAATGCCAAGACCAGAGACACAAAAAGCAAGAGGGCGAGGTAGACTCCCCCGGCAAGGACCTTGCCGAGGCAGCCTCCGCAGCCACGGCAAGAGCCTTGCCGGGGCAACTTGCCCAACACCAGCATAGCTGCCACCCTAGAGCCCAAGAGTTTTAAACACCATCAACCACGTTGGAACCAAGGCTCGGGAGGCACCTCCATGGTGGCATGCTGATATTTGTGAAGACCAGAAGCATGCAAGATCAGGTGAGAACCATAAGACGACGATCCTCGGCAAGATCCTTGCCGAGGATACCCATGAGACCCCAGGCAAGATCCTTGCTGGGGACAACCGCAATGCCACGACAAGACCCTTGCCGGGGCCCTGGCAAGACTCTTGCTGGGGACATCCGCGGGGCCACAGCCAGGCCCACATCTGCCAAGACTCCACCGTCGTTCCCATACAGCTGCCAGCCCACCAACTAGGCGAGCACCTGCGTGGCGAAGTGCGGCCTCTAGGCCAACTCAGCAAGCACTTGCGTGGTGGTATACAGATCTCCATGAAGACCCTACGACCACGCTAACTCAGCAGCCTGCCAGCCTACATGGCACTACACGCCTCATTGGCCTAGACGCATGTCGAAGCAAGACGAAGCGGTGACGGACGGGACGGGCCTCGTTACCGTCCCCAATAGAGAAAGAGGACACCTAAGGATCACATTTAATGCGTTTGTCCCGTAATGACAGGCGATAAGCTTGTACATTGTATACCTTTCCACCTCTTGTGTGCCACCGTGGCGCCCCCCTTTGACTATAAAAGGAGACCCGAAGCATACTAGAGAAGGATTCGGATCTTTTGGGCGACACACACGCCGTAGCTAGTTCAGGAACTCAAGAACACTCAAATATACACCAAAGCAGGACTAGGGTATTATGCATCCTCGTGGCCCGAACCTGGGTAAACGATCTTTGTGCTGACTCCTAGACCCGCTCTTTCCACAACCTCGCGCCTGCTGACCGTACTAGGGATTCCAGTGATCCCATAGGTGTCGTTTTCCACCGACACCAGTGGGGAGTTGGTCGGAGTGGCCGAAAGAGTGTCATGGCAATGGGAGAGTTCTGTCGGAATGTCGTTTGTCCACCCAAATGGGAGTGCGAGGCCATGGTTCCGTGGTGTGGGTAAAGTGCGCTACCTCTGCAGAGTGTATTAATCTATTGATAGCCGCGCCCGCGGATAAGGGCCCAGTTCATAAGTAAGTCACACCATGGATCAACTTTTATAAAGAAATCTTGCACAGTAAGCTATTTGCATTGCACTGGTTGAATCATGATGATGTTAGTGAGGCTGACTATTGTGGTATCATTTGTGATCCATGAGTGATCACCGTTTGGTTACAAGGTAACCCGTTGAATCGAGTATGGTTCCGTTTGTGATCCGTTATGATCACCATTTGGTTGCAAGGCAACCCGTTGGTAAGAGAGTCCGAGTGACTCAGTACACAAGTTTGGTTTCACTGCATGAGTAGCATGTTGCTGTTTGCATTTAACTTGATTAAATGTCATGATATTGTTTGTCATTATGGTTATGCTTATAGTGAGCTTGCAAGTACATTCAATGTACTGACCTGGCGTGTTATGCCAGATTTCAGGAAAGTCTAACTGGATCGGAGTGCTGTCGTGTCTAGATCATGGCCACATTGGTGTCCCTGTGCTATGGAGTCCCGCTACATTGTTGTTCCGCTGCTGTGTAGATGTCGTGCTCGAGGCCCCTTTATGTTCACTAAATAATGTACATATTGTTCAGCCGCACCAAGTGTGCCGCTTGGCCTCGCTACTTGATGTAATATCACACCATGCTTCCGCTAGTTTCAATAAAGCGGTGATTTTCTGTACCAGGATGTTGTGTATTGCCAGAAGACATGATATCTGGGTTGGCAATGCAAGGTAAACCGGTTGCTCTGAGTCGGGGTGCCACATTGAAATTCTACACCATTAAGCTCAATTCTTCATTGAAGTCTTGTTTCTCACTTGATGTTGTAGGAGCATCACATGAAGCTTTATAAGCACCACTTGATTTGTTGTGGAGCTCTTCCTTATCCTTTAGTGACATCTCATGAGCAACAATTCTACCAATGACTTCCGTTGGCTTGAGATCTTTGTAGTTGGGCATCATTTGGATCAAGGTGCACACGGTATCATATTTTCCATCCAAGGCTCTTAGGATCTTCTTGATTATGAATTTGTCGGTCATCTCTTTGCTTCCTAAGCCGGCAATCTCATTCAAGATGAGAGCAAGCCTAGAGTACATTTCAGTGATTCCTTCACCATCCTTCATTTTTAACTTGTCAAGTTGACTTTGAAGCACATCCAATTTGGATTCCTTGATGGACTCGGTACCTTCGTGCATATCAACCAAAGTATCCCAAATTTTCTTTGCATTCTCAAGGCGGCTGATTTTGTTGAATTCTTCGGGGCACAATCCGTTAAAGAGAATATCACAAGCTTGAGCATTGTATTGCAACATCTTCAATTCTTTCGTGGATGCTTCATGATCCAGTTCTCTTGCATCCTCAGAGTATTCACCTTGCAAGCCAATACGCACAATAGCCCAAACGGCGGGGTTATGACCAAGAATATGCATTTTCATCTTATGCTTCTAGCTAGCAAAATTAGTACATCAAAGTAAGGACCTCTACGGTGGTAATTTCCCTCGCTAGACGCCATACTCTCCTAGGTTGTGAAACCAAGGCTGTGATTACTAGATCTATGGAAATCAAGGCAATTGGAGACCAAAGCTCTAATACCACTTGTAGGATCAAAAGTAGGTCTAAAGGGGGTGATTATACTACTTGACCAAATAAGAATCTAGCATTTTCCCAATTTTAAGTGTTGGCAGAATTTAGCAACTAGTACAAGTCAAGCAATCAACCTACACATGCAATTCTAAGAGTCTAGCAGTGGAAAGTAAAACATCGCATATGAAGGTAAAGGGAAGGCTTTGGAGAAGGCAAACACAATGTAGACACGAAGATTTTTGGCGTGGTTCCGATAGGTGGTGCTATCATACATCCACGTTGATGGAGACTACAACCGACGAAGTGTAACGGTTGCGCGTCCATGGAGGGATCCACCCACGAAGGGTCCACGAAGAAGCAACCTTGTCTATCCCACCATGGCCATCGCCCACGAAGTACTTGCCTCACTCGGGTAGATCTTCACAAAGTAGGTGATCTCCTTGCCCTTACAAACTTCTTGGTTCATCAACTCCACAATCTTGTCAGAGGCTCCCAAGCAACACCTAACCAATCTAGGAGACAACATTCTCCAAAAGGTAATAGATGGTGTGATGATGATGAACTCCTTGCTCTTGTTCTTCAAATGATACTCTCCCCAACACTCAACTCTCTCTCACAGATTTGGCTATGGTGGAAAGATGATTTGAGTGGAAAGCAACTTGGGGAAGGCTAGAGATCAAGATTTTTGTGGTAGGATTGGAATGTCTTGGTCTCAACACATGAGTAGGTGGTTCTCTCTCAGAAAATGAGTAGTGGAAGTACGGGCACATTCTGATGGCTCTCTCTCAAATGGAGAAGGGGGTGGAGGGGTATATTTGCCTCCACACAAAATCCAATCGTTACACACATTTGACCCAACTCGGTCAGACCGAATAGAAGAACTCGGTGAGACTGATTCAGTTCAAATGTGAACGTTAGGAATCTCGGTTGGACCGACATGATCAACTCGGTGGGACCGATGTGCTAGGGCTTAGGGCAAACATCAACTCGGTGGCACCGATTGCATCAACTCGGTTAGACCAAAGTGAAGCAATGGGCAACAGAGAGGATGTCAAGCAAACTTGGTGGGACCGATTGCTCATTTCGGTGAAACCGAAATGTTACAAAGGGAAACAAAGAGTTTGCAAGGCCATCTCGGTGAGAACGAGATCCGTATCGGTGTGACCAAATTGTCTAGGGTTTCTGGCAGTGGCTATGTCAACTGAACTCGGTGGCGCCGGATAGACCAAATTAGTGGGGCCAAGTTTGACTTTGAGTTTTGTACATATGTGGAAATGAGAAAGTGGTTGAGGGTTTTGGGGCAATATCACTAAGCACTTTGAGCAAGTAGACCATTAAGCAACACCTCATCCCCTTTTAATAGTATTGGCTTTCCCGTGGACTCAATGTGATCTTGGATCACTAAAATAAAAATGAAGAGTTTTGAGATTTTGCCAATCTTTGTCCCAATCATTAAACTTTCTGAAATATTTAACTTGAATGGATATTAGTTCAATGAGCTATATGTTGTTATGAATTACCAAAACCACCAGAGGATTAGTTGCACTTTCAAAAGTGAAGTATGGAAAATCAAGTGGCTACTATGGTTATCTTGGAAATTATAGTGGAAGGGTTTGAAGATTGATATCTTGGATTGCTTGTCCCAGAGGGAAGAATGAAGGCTGATAAGTTCCAATATACTAAAGATAAGTTTCTAAAAAGTCTTTCTGACTGGATTGAAAAATATGCATCTTGCGGGGTGAAGGAAGACTTAATAAAATCAGTAATTCAGTCCCTTCTGGTGTAAGCCATGGGAATTTTTAAATTTCTAGCTTCTCTTTATGAGGAATTATCCCAGATTATAAGGAACTTCTGGTGGGGAGATGAGGGATATAGAAGGAAATCACATTGGCTGGCATGGGACAAAATTAACACGGCCTAAAGGTAAAGGCGGTATTGGCTTTCGCAATCTCACACTTTTTAATCAAATTTTTGGAAAAAGCGCGTTCGTTGATATATCCGAACTCACTGTGTGTGAAGTTGATGAAGGCAGAGTATTATCCCGAGGGACATATTCTGGATACAGTGTTCCCACGTTCTTCATCGGTAACTTGACAAGGTATTATGCATGGTTTGGAACTACTTAAGAAAGGGGTCATTTGGAGGGCATGTTATGGTTCTAGTATTAACATTTGGAGGGATAATTAGATCCCCAGAAACTATGGCCTACAAATTTCTGCAAAAAAGCATAGCACTAGATTGAAGTGGGTCTCTGATTTATTCATGAGCAGTGTGAAGGAAATTTGCCCTAGAGGCAATAATAAAGTTGTTATTTTATATTTCCTTATATCATGATAAATGTTTATTACTCATGCTAGAATTGTATTAACTGGAAACTTGATACATGTGTGGATACATAGACAAAACATCGTGTCCCTAGTAAGCCTCTACTAGACTAGCTCATTAATCAAAGATGGTTAAGTTTCCTAGCCATAGACATGTGTTGTCATTTGATGAACGGGATCACATCATTAGGAGAATGATGTGATGGACAAGACCCATCCGTTAGCTTAGCATATTGATTGTTCAGTTTTATTGCTATTGCTTTCTTCATGTCAAATACATATTCCTTTGACTATTAGATTACGCAACTCCCGGATAATGGAGGAATGCCTTGTGTGCTATCAAACGTCACAATGTAATTGGGTGATTATAAAGATGCTCTACAGGTATCTCCAAAGGTGTTTGTTGGGTTGGCATAGATCGAGATTAGGATTTGTCACTCCGAGTATCGGAGAGGTATCTCTGGGCCCTCTCGGTAATGCACATCATAAGAAGCCTTGCAAGCAATGTGACTAATAAGTTAGTTGTAGGATGATGCATTACAGAACGAGTAAAGAGACTTGCCGGTAACGAGATTGAACTAGGTATGAAGATACCGACGATCGAATCTTGAACTAGTAACATACTGATGACAAAGGGAATAACGTATGTGGTCATTACGGTACGACCGATAAAGATCTTCGTAGAATATGTGGGAACCAATATGAGCATCCAGGTTCCACTGTTGGTTATTGGCCGAAGAAGTGTCTCGGTCATGTCTACATAGTTCTCGAACCCGTAGGGTCCGCACGCTTAACGTTCGATGACGACTGTATTATATGAGTTATGTGATTTGGTGACTGAACGTTGTTCGGAGTCTCGGATGAGATCACGGACATGACGAGGAGTCTCGAAATGGTCGAGAGGTAAAGATTCATATATAGGACGATCGTATTCGGACACCGGAAGTGTTCCGGGGGTACCGGGTACGTATCGGGTCACCCGAAGGGGTTTCGGGCACCCCCCCCCCCCTGGCAAAGGTATGGGCCTTATTGGGCCAAGGGCGCGACAGACCAGCCCCTAGTGGGCTGGTGTGCCCCCATATAGGCCGTATAGGAGGAGAAGGAAGGAGGGGAAGGGAGAAAGGGAAGG
>NC_041383.1:154262878-154273224 GCF_002162155.2 Triticum dicoccoides | reverse complement strand
CCCCTCCGACACTTATGGAAGGGGGGAGGCCGACTTGTGAGAGGCGCCCAAGTAGGATTACTCCTACTTTGGGCGCCCCTTGCTGCCCCTCTCCCTCTCCCACCTATATATATGTGGGGGCCACCGCTAGAACACACAACATTGATTCCTAGCCATGTGCGGCGCCCCCTCCACAGTTTACGTCTCCAGTCATATTCACGTAGTGCTTAGGCGAAGCCCTGTGCGGACCACTTCACCATCACCGTCACCACGCCGTCGTGCTGGCAGAACTCTCCCTGGACACTTTGCTGGATCAAGAGTTCGAGGGACGTCATCGAGCTAAACGTGTGCAGAACTCGGAGGTATCGTACGTTTGGTGCTTGATCGGTCGGAACGAAAAGAAGTTCGACTACATGGACCGTGTTGTTAAACGCTTCCGCTTTCGGTCTACGAGGGTACGTGGACACACTCTCCCCCTCTCCTTGATATGCATCTCCTAGATAGATCCTGCGTGAGCATAAGAATTTTTTTGAAACTGCATGCTACGTTTCCCAACACTGCGACAAATGTTGGGATGAAAATTTGGTGAAGCACATTTTCTATCCACATGATGCTGAGGAGATTCTAAAGATTCGTATTCATGCTCATGGGGAGGGAGATTTTGCTACGTGGCACTATGAGAAGAATGTTATATTTCTGCATAAGTGTGTACAATTTTGCGCTTAAATTGAAGAAGAGTCGGGATACCATTGGCGAATCTAGTGGCAAACTAGAGAGTGAAAGGAGGATATGGCAGTTAATCTGGAAGGCTAATATTCCTCAGAAGATTAGGATTTTTATGTGGCGCGCTGCTACGAATAGCTTGGCGGTCCAGATGAATTGAGTTAAACACCATCAGACTAAGTCAGGTATGTGCTTTGTTTGTGGTGTGGAAGATGAAAGCACTTTTCATGCTCTGGTGAGATGTTCTAAAGCTCGTCCTCTACAGTTGGCCTTGAGAGATTCTTGGAATATTCCGAATGAAGTGTTATTCAAATGCACGGGACTAGACTGGCTTTTGAGTTTGTTGGATCAGTTAAGCTTGTAGCAGCGGGAGCAAATCTTACTCCTTTTCTGGCGAGCGTGACATCTGAGAAATGATTTAATTTTAGGAACGGGTAAGGAATACATTACTAACTCGGGAAATTTTCTGGAAAATTATTGGTCCTCTCACACAGCCAATCGCGACCCTATTCAGTTGGATTCTTGCAATAGAGGTAAGAAAAAGTGGGAGGTGTTATTGCGGATTATGCACTGGGAAAGAGCATGTGTGTGGAAATCGCCTCCTGCGGATTATATCAAGATCAATGTCGATGCTAGTTTTGTGGAGAGTATTAATGTTGCCAGTGTTGGGGTTTTTGCTAGGGATTTGTCTGGCAAAATTATTAGGTCCTCATTGGATTTTATTGGTTAGTGTACTAGTGTGAATGAAGCTGAGCTCCGTGCCTGCCTAACAGGTCTTTATATCGGTATTACCCTTTACTAGTCTATTATTTTGGAGACTGGTTACGCTTTCATACATTATTTCCTTGCAAATCAGAACTTTGACAGATCCCCTCTCGTTGATCTGAAGAAAGAGGCCCTGAGTATTTCCAAGATGTTCCAAAATTTGAGTTTTTTGAAAATAAATCGGCGTGCCAATGAGGTGGCACATGAGATTGCTAAGTTTAGTTTTAGTAGTAGGTCTGATGGGTTGCTCGTTAACTCTGTACCGCCCTGCGTGGCGTACGCTGTAATGGATGATTGTAATAACCTTTTGCTTAATTAAATAATACAAGGTTTTTTTAAGGCAAAGAGGGCTTGTGTGCTATAAAGCTCGATATGCAGAAAGCTCGATATGCAGAAAGCTTATGACCGAGTTGAGTGGCCTTTTTTGAAGGAACTTATTGTGAGACTGGCCTTCCGTGAGAATTAGACAGGGTGGGGTCGGAAGGAGGGAGACGGGGCGAGGGCATGTGTGGTTATGTGTTGGGCGGGTTGGGCGTTGGACCGGCGAACAGGTACGGTGGAGTTCTTCCATTGATTTGACCGTAACACACGAACGAAACTACTATGTACTTGGGCACATAATGCTTTCATAATTTGATTCCCTATGATGTAAGATGGGTCATGATTTACATATTAGTTTTTTTATAATTCATTATTTATTTTCTTAAAATTTATTATTTGTTTTCTAAAGCAAATTGCACTGATAGGAGGAATCGGTTGATTTAGTTAAGTTGGGAAAGTTAGATCCGTGATCTTTTATACAATAGAAAAGTGTTGGTTTGAAAGAAAAGAGTGAAGAGGTGAACAGATGGATAAGGAACGAAAACCAGGGTGGAGGGGTGGTGGTGGTGATTGTGAAGACAAAAATAAACCGTACGTGCCGGAATACCAACTCTCCTTTTAGGAGTAGAAAGACTACTAGTGATCCCATATAAACGATCACACATAAAGGAGCAGGGTATATAAACTTCAATAGGAGAAGCATCTCATAAATGGAAACATTGTATAGCGCACGACCGTAATCTCCTGACCAACACCACAGGAGCGGGCTAAAGCCAAAATAGCACTGTAGTATGTGAAGTAGTCTACTACTACTGCTAGTGATGGAACCACACGGGCGGGCTCAAGTCAGAGGTCTTGTCGAATGGTGCCCCCCTGTAGGCTCCGCCGAACAAACGCGTGCGCGTTAGGAAGCATCCCATGTCGTCACGGCTGAAGAGGATAGTGTCAGTGCCCTCCGAGTCAACAGTCGTCCCGACGTCGTCTAGAAAGTGAATCTCATGCTTGGTATCCGTCAGGTACGACCGGGACGAACCCCTCCCCAGATAGATGACCTCCCCAGCAGGTGACATGTAGTTGAGCCACTCAGCCTCGCCTGTATCGTGGTTGACTGCCAGCCTATACAAAGTGATCGTGCCTGTCCTGTTTAGACGGCTAATCTTGATGAGCATCAGCAAATCCCCTGTCGTCGACTCTACGAGGCGCCTGTCGAGAGAATACTGAGGTCGTTTCTCTACCAAGTCATCCACAACTCTCCCTGCACTTCTAACCACATTGCACATCTGGATCACTAGAGAGCCCTCAGCATCCCGAATCACCTTGATCAGGCCTTCCTCTCGCGTCAGCAGATGGAATACACCACGGTAGTAGCAGATATCCACAATGCTCGCTTCCCGTGTCCTGCTCATCTCTAGCCAATGTTCTTCTTGTGGGCTCCACATGGCAATGATATGCTCACGACTTGGTCCCTGGTTGAGCACTGTGGCGACCTCGTATCCGGTATCTAACGGAGACCTGGACAAAGCGCACATCAAGAGCGATGTCTCGCCTCTTATTATCCCCTCCATGTTTATGACACTGCTGGGAAGAGTGATCCGCTTGCCAGACTTCAGATTGTACAGCAGATGATCTTGTCCCGATGCTTCGCCGTCCAAGAAAAGCCAGCCTCCAGGGTAAGATCCACAAGGGCGGGCTGCCCTGACGCCCTTTGAAAGAGCTGGAAGTGGGTGAATACATCCTTTCATTGGATTGAAGAAGCACGGGCTCACTGAAGATGGTAGAAAGAGCCAAGGCAGATTGGCCAGGTCAGCCATCTCCTCCACGCCAACGCTGCTATTGCGCCAGTGCCTGTTGAGCAAAGAGGCGCACACGCGATCAACATCACACAAGGTGTCATCTCTGATGATCCTCTGGATAATATCCACCGGCAGATCTGCGCATTGCCTCGGGCTGGTAGACACAGGCCCGGCTCCCAGAGAACCCTGCGAGAAAGAGAACCATTGCCTCGTTAGAACCATTAAGAGATGTGTTCATACGCAAGGATTGATCCTCTAACTAATTCAAGGAAAACCCTATTTGATACTTCAACCCTTGACATACGGTCAACTGGGAAATCCAGTATCCCATCTAAGAAGCAATAGCAAGAGACGACCCACAAATCAATAGAAATCCAACAGCAAAATCAGGACGTCTACTCACAGTCACAGAGATGATGCCGCCGCGCTCCGCGATGCCGTGCTCGCCACTGGCATCCACCGTCGACTCGGAGCCATGTATCTGGTGGTATCTCTCTACCAACTCTCCATCGACATCCAGGTACCGCAGCTCCATGTGGGCTGAATTAGCAGAAAAAGTTAGGCATGATGTGTAATATCTACTGCAACAAGTTCATAAGAGGATCAACAGGATATATAGTTGATGTGCAAAAAGCTCAAAGCAATGCAATGCGCAGAAAAGCTAGCTTGCTTTCATGTAGTACAGCTGTGGGATGCATACAACCTGAATATTGTCCATGTGTTCTTCGAAACAATTACAGTAGGCTAAAAAAATTACAGTAGATTGAATTTATCTAGGTTTTGAAGTTTCAAAGTTTTCCATTAGCGCCATATTGTATTAATTGAAGAACCAAATCATCTGAATCAAAGCACATTAGCATCAAAACCAGCAGTTTCTATGCTTACTTATTGCCAAGTCGTAATGTCCTAACTGTAGCAGATTAGCTGCAGTTTCAGTAAACACTTTTTCAGACCAACAATTTCAGTACACAGTTTTTCAGACTAACAAGTTCAGCGAGACAGGCACATTCTAGTGTGTATTTTAATTGGATAAATCATATATTGAATCAAAGAACCTTAGCATCAAAACCAACAGTTTCCATACTTTTACTTAGTTATTACTCCTTCCGTTCACTATTGTAAGATGTTCTATTTTTTTTCTAGTTCGGATGTATGTAGACAATTTTAGTGTGTTTATATTGAAATATCCAAAACATCTTATAACAGTGAACGGAGGGCATATATCCAATACAAACAACTGTCAAGTTCTAACTGAAGCAGATTAGCTGCAGTTTCTGTACACAGTTTTTCAGGCTAACAATTTCAGTACACTGGTTATCATGTGGTACAGCTGTGGGATACAACCTGAATTTTGTCCATGTCTTATTCGAAACAGTTACAGTAGGCTAAAAAATTTCAGTAGAAATTATCTTCTCTATGAAGCAGATTGAATTTATTTAGGTTTTTAAGTTCCAAAGTTTTCCATTAGCGCATATATTGTATTAAATTGAAGAACTGAATCATCTGAATGAAAGCACATTAGCGCATATACGTATTGTCAAGTCCTAAGTCCTAACTGAAGCACATTAGCTGCAGTTTCAGTAAAGTGTTTTCAGACCAACAATTTCAGTACACAGTTTTTCAGACTAAGTGACTAACAACTTCAGCGAGACAGGCACAGCGCAGTGTGAATTTCAATTAGCTAAATCATATATAGAAATCAGTATCTTCTCTATGAACCTGAAACTGAGATGACTGGACTGATTTTGCACATCTGATTTATGAATTTATTCTTCTTCGACAACCAACTAAACTTCGGATCACCTTGTAAGCATCTGTAACTGATGAAACCATTCAACCAACTAAATAGGCTGATTAATCCAACAGCCACAATGCAAATATCGACTATTTCCATTCAACTTCTTCACTTACTCATTATTATCTAATGAAACCATTCGTAACTGATGAAGCAGATTGGCTGAAGTTATTATCAAGTCCTAAGTCCTAACTGAAGCCCATCAGCTGCAGTTCAGTAAACTGTTTTTCAGACTAACAATTTTAGTACAATGTTTTTCAGACTAACAGCTTCAGCGAGACAGGCACAGTCTAATGTGAATTTCGATTGGCTAAATCATATAGAAATCAGTAACTTCTCTATGATACTGAAATTGGCATGACTGAACTAATTTGGCACATTTGATTTACGAATTAGTTCTAACTTGGGACAACCTTCTTAGCATCTGTATATAGGCTGATGAATCCAACAGCCAGAATGCAAATACCGACTGTTTCCATTCAACCACTTTTACTTACTCATTATCATTATCTAATGAAGCAGATTAGCAGCAGTTTCAGTAAACAATTTCAGCGCACTGTTTTCCAACACAAGCAGATAGTACCGAACCGACCAGTCAAAATTCTTTCCAAAGGAAGTTGAAGGAATGGAGAGGGCCTCTCACCTGGCGTCCCGGCCGCGAAGACGACGATGTGGAGGTCCTGGCCGCTGCGGGGCAGGTCGACGACGAGTGGGGTAAGCCGCCCATGAGTACCCGCTTGGACGCACATGGCGAGGTTGGAGACGTCCATGACGGCACGCAGCCGGCGGGCCAGCTTGTTCCTCAGGCGGGACACCGACCTCCCATTGAACATGAACGCGGGGCAGCGGATGCCGGCCCCTTCGGTGCTCGTCCGCACGTACATGATCACCCGGGGCCGCAACATGGCGGCGAGTCTTCCGGGTAAGCGAAGCTGCAGTTGAGTCGCAAAGAACCAGGGGTCATGAATCATGATGCCGGGAGATCAAATGCGATGAAGAATTGAAATCAACACGATCTATGACCACCCGAGACTGAATTCGGACGCAAACTAACGCCAACCAAGAACCCAAATCGCTCAAATAAGGTTCCGCTGAGAGTAATCGGGGAAGAATAAAGAAGCGGGGCATGGCGAAGGCGAACTCACCCCGGTCGGACGTGGAAGGGGAGGCATGCCCTCCCTGGCAGGGATGTGCTCGACCACCCAGAGCATCATCGTTCTGGCGTTGCCGATGTCGTCGATGTCGTCGACGCTGACGCCATTGTTCCAGGGGAGATACCTCCCGGGCCCGTTGGCGCGGAGGCAGCGGCCGGTGACGTGGCGGAGCAGGACGTCGTCCCCGGACCCGAACCTGACGGCCTCCCACCTGATGGCCTCCTCCTCCTCGTCGTCGTAGTTGCGCTGCTCGACGCGGAGCCCGCGGTGGCCGCGCGGCGCCGGCGCGTCCGTGGCGGCGAGGTAGCTGCCGTAGGCGGCGCTGTGTAGGAGCACGTACTGAGCCTCGGCGGCGTCGCCTTGGTAGATGTGCACCGCCCAAGCCGCCTTCATTGACGCGCGGCGCCCGTGGAGGGAGACGCCATGCCCGTCCCCGTCGGCGTGCAGGTACGTGCCGTGCACGCGGCTCCGCAGCCGCACGTGGCGGCCGTCCAGGAACTGGTCCATCGGTTGCCGGAGTTAGACGACCTCTGGAGAGCAGAGGCGGGGGGAGCTGCGCGGTGGCGGTGGAGAGGGAAGGATGGGTCCTTGGTTTCTTGGAGCTCCGGCGAGGGGGAAAGGGGAGAAGCGAAAGCTGTTGGTTGCGACGGTTACGTTCGGGCGCCAAAGGCAGAGGCAGAGTATTTCAAGGAGGCTGACGCCGCCGCCAGCACTAGATGGGCTTGCAGGCCGGGGCCGAGGAGATACGTCCCGTGGCCCGCTCAATCCAGCACAAAACACAGCTCCGGTTCTCAACGGAGAAAATTACTCTCGTGCTCTTTTCTAAGGAAAAGGCTTTCCTTTCATGTTTTGCTAAAAAATAAAGTGGGAATGTCTATTTGTCATGCGACTGAAATCTAGTATGTACTCCCTCCGTCCCATAATATAGGACGTTTTCTGTCAAAAAAATGTATTACATTATGAGACGGAGGAAGTATTAATTAGCTTTCATTCATACGTATTTTCAAACGAACTAGAATGAATGAATGTATATGTAATTATGTATGTATGTGTGTACGTCCTTCCGTCCGTCTCTGCCTTTCTCTGCTAACGGCCCTCCCAAACAGGTTTCTCTTCTCCACCCGTTTGCAACAGGTTTCTCGATCAAACACAGGCAAGCTTTCCCTCATCGTCCGGTTCTGCTCTGTTGCTTCTCCATCACTGCTCACAAGGCCTGGGACATCATGAGCATAATTGGTTTGGCCAAAAATTGGCATTGCCAATGTTCGGCATTGTGCCACGTATTTCGCTACTAATTGGTTGGTTAGCAAATTGTCTTGCCTATCTTACATAAATTTACCAATATTTGGCAAGTCTTGGTATAGCCAATGTTTGGCTAGCCAAATATTGGAGCAGACCAATCATGCTCCATGTTTCTTGGTTCTCCCCTCTTCAAAATCCACAAGATTAATTGTGCCAACAAAGCATCAAGAGACAAACAGAAGTAGTCATAGAGATCAGCTAGCACAAGTTTCATGTAAGAAAGTACAAAAATTACACCAGAGCTACCGAGGAATTGCAAGTTTCTGAAAACTGGAATACAGGACAGGAACAGTAATTAAAGAGGAAATATACTGTAAATTGCATGAAATAATTGGTTCTTTCAACTTGCTCATGTATAAATAGGCTTCAGCTAGTTCATAATACAACCAAAATTACACTAGAGCTGCTAAGAGAAGTACAAGTTTCAAAAAATTGCAATACAACAGGCCATGAACAGTAATTCAAGAGGAAATAAACTGTAAATTGCATGAAATTGGTTCTTCCAGTTTGCTGATGCATATAACAGCAAGCTAATGCATAGTACAACCAACTACATATCAGAAATACACTAGAGCAAAGCATGAAATTTAAAACATTCAGAAAACTGAAACACATGAACATAGGAACAGTAAGTACATGAACATATGGACTGTAATTACTAAACAATCGGTCAAATGCCCCTACTAACCTTGAAACCAAAAATTACACTGAACATAGTAACTAATGATCATTTGAAGTGTAAAAAAATGAGTTCCATCATCGCTGCAGCAAAGAGAGGAAAAAACATGGAAGGGGAAGAACAAGAAGCAACAGGAAGAAGGAACACCTCCAAGAACTGGGGGACGAACCTAGAGGAAATCATGGTTGAAGATGCAAATTCCCCCTCACAAACTTCTTTGCATTTACCCCACTCTACTTCTCATGTGAACAATTCCCTCTCCTACTTCTCAACATCTGCAAGAAACATAGACAGGAAATCTGAAAAAAAATTGGAAGAACAAATGGCAGATTAGCAAGGGTCATGGGATCAAAAAACATAGGGAAGTATGATCAACCTTCTTAGGTGTTAAAGTGAATCTAGTTCAATTCCCCCTCATAGGCTGCTCAGGAAACATAGAAAGAAACTCACAAAAACTTCCTAAAACCAGAACAAACAGTATGTTTTGGGTATCACCTTGAGATTGGTTAGAGTTCACAGTAGGTTGCATGCATCATAAAATACATCAAACTAATAGCAGTTTCATGAATCATGAATGCATTCAGAAACCTTTAGTAATTAGAATTTGATTGGACAAACTAAAATATGCATAACTTAGGGCCTGTTCGGAGTTTCGCCGCTCCGCACGACTCCGCTCCCGGAGCGGCCCGAGCTTCAGTTGAAAATACGGAGTGGAGAAAGAGATGCTCCCTGGATTCTAGTATTTCCCGGAGCGGTGGATTGACGAACAGGCCTTTACATACACGCATCATATAACATACACAAATAATGACACTGTAACTAGTGTTCAAGCTACCTGTAAAAACAAAAAAATAAAGAGAGAAAACTATAAGCAGGCTACAGAAATAGGAATTACGCAACATACAATGTTGTTTATAGTGCCATGAACACAGTAAAAATCATACAAGTATACAGTAAAAACGAAAAATACATTTATCATAGCAATCACTTCGATTCAGCTTTTGATCCCCTTATCCTTGCATGGGCAGGGCAGTAACAATCTCCCGCGGCATTTTACACTCACAACAGTAACTAACCGGAACAAATGTGCAGCGGCAGTAACAATTTCAGGTACCGCGTGCAATCCGTCGCACAAATTCCCTCAAGCTCCGGTTCGAGCCCCGCCGTCAGCCACGGCCACCCTCGCGTCCTCGTTGGTATTACCAGGCAAGAACAGAGTAATTACAGTGACAGGAACACACAAAAATCATACAAGGTCATTGTAAAAATTAAAAATCGCCAAACAAGAAACAACAGAAATTACAGCGAGATGCACTAACTACAGTGAAATGTACACAGTAAAAAAGCATACAAGGTGACTTTAAAAGTGAAAAAAAAAAAGATATAACCTATAAACCAACCTAGTAACTAGGAATTACAAAGAAAGCATGCACTAATTGCAGTAAAATGTACACAGTAAAAAGCAACCAGTCTTGAAGAATAAGCAGGCTGAAAACCTGTTATTGTCCAACATACATGCACGCAAAGTCATATAAATTGAGAAAAAGAGTGACCTGAAAAAGGCAGGCCAGAAACATGACACATGCAAAATAGAAGCAAGACTGAACCAAGGATAGCTCGACCATTCGGAGCGAGCGAGCGGAGCGGCTCCCCTAGGGTTTCCCGCGCCGCCGCCGGCTCCCCAGCCGCTCGTCGTCGCCGCCGCGGCCGGCCCCCGCCGTCGCTTGCCCTCCCCCGCTCCCCCACCCCCACCTCCACCCCCCCTCCCCCCTCCCTCCCCTGTAACCCCCGCGTCGCCTCCCCGAGCGGGGCGACCGGGGGCCTCGACCCGTCTC
>NC_041383.1:154261125-154262485 GCF_002162155.2 Triticum dicoccoides | reverse complement strand
CGTGGTGCTGCCGGCGGCGGCGGGCCTGTCCTTCCCCGCGCGCTGTCCCTCCTGCTCGGGCGGTGGTGGCCGGCGGCGGTGTGGCAAGGCGGCGGCGATGCTGCATGCCACGGTGGCCCTCGACGGGGCGGCACGGCCGTTGGTCGTGGGGTGGCACGGTGGCGCTGTTGGCCGGCGACGCCCACCGAGCCTAGATCTGGGCCCGTTTGGGCCTCGTCTGGGTTGGGTCGGGCCGGTGGCACGGCGCTCGGCGGCGTTGCTTCCTTGTGGCAGTGGCGAGGCGGCGGCGGTCTACGGGTGGCGCGTACTTCGTTGGTCGGCGTGTTGCAGCGCGGTGACAGGGACTATCCGGGCCCACATGGGCCCGGCCGGGCCGTAGGGCCCGGCAAGTCCTCGTCGCCGCGTCCGGTCGGCTTCGCTCTTGCAATGAAGGCTATTCCCTCCCACCGGTCGAGTAGTGCCCGCTCTCGTGGCCGTTGTCTCCTTTCCCTCTCCAGGCCTCGTGTTGGCAGCTCCAGAGAGACGGGGAGGGTGGTCCGGTAACCGTGGTGGCACATGCTGGTGGGCGGCTGCGTGGGTGGTGCACTACGAAGTGTCTGGAGTGGTGGTGGTGGTTGTGGATCGGGAGAAATCCCTGTCAGCCGGTCGACACCGATGCGATGACGCTTGCGGGCGCCGTCGGACCTTCCTGAAGGGCATCGTGTATATCCCTTCCCCACTATCCCTCGCGTACCGGGGAAACCCTAGAACTTGTTCGGGCAACAGCGGCGGCATCGTCGCATTCCTTCTTGAAGGTGTTGCTTGGTGCGCGGCGCTTCGGGATGCTGGAAGCGTGGTGGTACTTCTTCGGAGGGTGCAGCGGTTGCCGGTCTTCCTTTCTTCGTCGATCTGCCGGTGTCGGCATTATTTCTCTTTTTTCTTCTTGTTTTTTCTTTTGGGCTTTTTTGTGCTGCGGCCCCAGCAAGCTGGATGTATCGGGTGTTTGCTTTATAATATAAAGCGGGGGAAACCCTTTTTCTTAAAATAGAAGCAAGAAACCCATCCAAAATGCCCCACAAAACCAAAACATCCCAACAACCAAACTACTACTGTACTGACACAGATCCATCAGCGAACGAACGTAAAAGTTATAACACAAGCAATCGTGTACTCCTAAATCTCAAGCTACAGACACAAACATCACACGAATCTCTAGCTCCTAAACCTCATACCCGAACCGCCAAAATCTAGCGCATTAACATCACAAGCGCATACATCAAGCTACAGACTCAAGGATGCTAAATCTAACAAAAACTAGCACAAAACGGATGGCATGAACACAGCACAAAGTACACAGATCTGCAGTAACATACGCAAGGAG
>NC_041383.1:154257103-154260919 GCF_002162155.2 Triticum dicoccoides | reverse complement strand
TGGGATTCGGCGACCACCACTGTAGAACGCGCACGGCATGACCACCAAAATTTCAAGCGCGTAGTGAGGGGGAGCTCCAGTCCAAATCGCCATGGCCGGTCTCTCTCTCTTCGCTCTCGGTGCTTCCGCTCGAAGGAGAAAGGGAAAAGGCAGCTTATGGCCTCTTTGGTTCCAAATAAGTCATTAACTTATAAGTTGAAAAGTGAAAAAAGTGGCTTATTTTGTCAAACAGACCCAACTTATAAGTCATAAGTTGCTCCATCCCAACTTAAAACTTATAAGTCACCCTTTTTGCGTGAGTCCCACCACCTGTATGATGTGGATTGGTGTGGGAAGGTGTGGTCAGATGACAACCAAACAGGCGTGACTTATAAGTCACTGGTTTTAAGTCACCTGACTTATAAGTCAGGTGACTTACTGGAACCAAACAGGCCCTTAACGGGTGGGGAGAATTGATTTTAACCCCCCCCCTACGCGCTCCACTTCGATCTTGTACCCCCATGTTCGTGCGACTCGCTCTGAGCCCCCTGTTCCGACTCGTTCTTTGTTGATTGCCCCCTTCCTGTTGTACTGAGGGAGATGGGGATTTGAGTGAGAGGGGTTGGATCGGCAAAGGGGTGTGATGGATCTGAAAAGGTAACATCATATTTCCTTGTTTTGGTTTGATGTATGCATGAGTTTTGGTGTGAAATTTCTGATTTTTTTGTCTATATTGAATAGGATCGATGCAATGTCTGTGCATGATTCTAATCAATCCAGTGTGACAAACCTAACCACGGGGATGGTCTCGTGCAATGAAGTAGAAACCATTAGTACCATTGTCGATTGGTCAAGTCTTGTGATCGAACCTGAAAATGATGGAGATGAAAAGGGGATTCCGGATGAAAAGCCGGCGGACGAGAAAGCCATGTTTGCTCTGTTGGGTTTGAAAACAGAGGAGGGCGAGGGAAAAACTAACCTTGGTCCTGTTGTCACTCCTACTCCTGATTATGACTTGGATGATGTCAAAGGGGCAATTATTGCCGTTGATGATAATGCTCCAAAGGAGCCATTTATTGCGTGGGATGAACGAAAACCAAAGATGGATATAGGGACCCCTTATCCTGATATGGCTGCGTTTAGAAAGGCTATAAAACAGTTCGCTATCAATGGAGAGTTCGGATATGGCACTAAAAAAATGAGCCGGCAAGGTTTCGGGCTTTTTGTAAAGGTCAATCCATGATAGGCCAACCTTGCAAATGGTCCTTAACTGCTAGTTGGTGGAGAGACGAAAATTGTGTGATGGTAATAATCTTTGTTTCTTTGGAGAGTTCGAATATTGCTTTTTTTTGCTTGTCATTGTAATGACCTTTCGATTTGAATCATTCTTTGTTGTAGGTTGTGAAGCATCAAACAGAGCATATTTGTAGTTCAACGAGTGGAGAAGTGACTAGCATGACAAGTCAATCTTGGGTGGCTGACAAGGCAGCAACTATGCTTAAGAAAGATCCAACCATTGGTGCTGTGAAGGTACTTAAAGAGTTACAGGAAGAGCATCATGTCACACTTGACTATCACACAGTGTGGAAAGGCAAACAAAAGGCAACAACCAGCTTGTATGGGAGAAGGGAAGAAAGTTTCAGGATGTTGTACAACTACAAGGCCGAGATAGAATTGAGGTCTCCAGGGAGTATTGTAGAGATTGATACAACCACAAGTGAAGGTGAAGTACATTTCAGCAAGCTATTTATTGCTTTCAAGCCATGCATAGATGGGTTTCTGAATGGATGTAGGCCATATATCAGCATAGTCTCAACTCACTTAAATGGCAAGTGGAAAGGTCAGCTAGCTGTAGTCACTGCTTTGGACGGTCACAATTGGATGTTCCCGGTGGCGTATGGCTTTATTGAGTCTGAAAATGGAGATAATTGGGCTTGGTTCATGAATCAAGTGAAGAAGGCAATAGGGGACCCTCCAGTACTGGCTGTTTGTATGGATGCTTGCAAGGGTCTTGAAAATGCTGTTAAAAAGGTTTTCCCTCAAGCTGAGCAGCGTGAGTGCTTTAGGCATATGTGGCATAATTTTCAGAAATATTTTCATGGTGATGTGTTTGGATGGTTGTGGCCTGCTGCTAGGACATATAGGGCGGAAGAATATCAATATCACATGACAAAGGTGTTTGAGGCATCTAAGAAAGCATATCCTTACCTTAGGGATTACCATAATCTGTTATGGATGAGGTGCATGTTCAATCCTGACATCAAGTGTGACTACATAAATAACAATCTTGCTGAGTGCTTTAATTCTTGGGTGCGAGAAATCAAGGACTTGCCGATTGTTCAGCTAGCTGATAAGATTAGAGAGATGATTATGGACCTATTTAGAAAGAGGAGAATGATTGGAGAGAAATTGGTAGGGAAAATACTGCCATTTGTCATACACCAATTAAATGCAAAGACTCGAGGACTAGGACATCTCAAAGCTAAAGCATCAGCTGATTGGAGTGGAGAAGTGAAAAATGTTAACAAAGGGGATGAAAGACATGTCGTCAAAACACTCACACGTGAGTGTACATGTCTGCAATGGCAGCACACAGGCAAGCCTTGTGACCATGCACTAGCCTTCATAAATGTTTTGCAAGCTCGCAACTTTGTGAACATGGAGCATTATGTGCACGAGTACTACTCAGTTAGCAGATTCAGGGCAGCATATGAAGGTGTAATTGAGCCCCTTACGGACAAGAATCAGTGGCCACATGTTGATACAGGCTTTGTGTTGCGTCCACCAATTCCAAAAGGCAATGAAAAAGGTGCTGGAAGAACAAGAAAAGAGAGGATGAAGAGTTGGTGGGAAGGTGGATCAAGGAAGGGATCATTGAACAAATGAAAAAAATGCGGGGAGGTAGGACATAGAGAAGCCGGATGTCCTCAAAATGGAACAAAGAAATGGTACAAACTAATACTTGTTGTTGTTTTCTACCTATAACACCATGGTTCTTTAACATGAAAATATCTCTAATTGCTTCTTTTTGTAGGAAAAGTATGGGGGAAAAGAATCCATCTCCATGGTTTGATGTCTCAGTTAGCAATGCGATTCCATCTACACCAACCAAGAGCAAGAATGTCGCCACTTGTAGCAGTCCTGGAGCTGTGACAAGAAGCCAAGCTGCATCTCAAGCTAGTCCTGGACTTGTCACAAGGAGCCAAGCAACATCTGAAGCTGCTACTCCACCACCAAAGTCTCCAGCAAAAGGAAAGAAGAAGAAAATGACTCCAAAGAGGAAGAAATTAAGCGATCTGTGATGAACTCGTGTTATTGCTATGTGTGTGAGGTGCAGACTCACTTTATTGTTCTGTATGCGAGGTGCAAACTCTCCTTTTGGTCCCGTGTAAATGAGGCAGAGACTCACTATTATTCTGTTATGTGTGTGAGGTAGAGACTCACTTTAATTCTGTTGTGTAAGTGAGGTGGAGACTCACCTTCATTTGTTGTCATGCAGTTCTATAGAACCTTGCTGAACTTATTATATATGCTATCATGGAATCATTGTGAGACTATATTATTTGCATTCTGTTCGTTTGAAAGGCTACATATACAGCAGAATTAAACTTCTTTTTTCTGTGAGAAACATAGCACAGTTGAAGCAAAATCCTGTCATTTGAGAAAAAAAAATGTGGCTGGGACATCCAGACTAGGTACAGAGATCCTTTTAAACTGAAGGGTACTTCTGTCCATTCTTATTTCTGTTTGATGATTAGATTAGCAACCACTGGACGGCCCAGGGGGGCTCAGAGCGAGTCGCACGAACATGGGGGTACAAGATCAAAGTGGAGCGCG
>NC_041383.1:154215952-154256786 GCF_002162155.2 Triticum dicoccoides | reverse complement strand
GGGGGGGGGGGTTAAAATCAATTCTCCCTAATGGGTGGCCCTGAATAATTTTTTTTAGTTTTCACCGGGGTACGAGAATTCCCCACCTGAATATTTCATACTAGTGGACCCGTTGTGCCAAATGGCGCAGAGGCACCCTAAAGCCATGCCCCTGATGAAAAAAAAATCATTGTTTAATCCCCTTTAATAGGAAACATAATGGATCATTGTGTGCAATGATATGAATATACACTGTTTAACTTAGTTGTACAGTCTTATTTAAAACAAAATATATGTCTGGGCAAGCATGCATGTAATAAATGAAATAACCTTTAGCCAAAAAAATGATGTGTTGTTGTGTACAATGATACACACACACAAACACACACACACATTCTTATTTGCTGGTATAAAGTCCCATTTTAAATCATGTTTCTGGTCACCGCCGTCAATCCCACGCTCCCTCACCGGTGCTCAGTGTTACACAGTGGGGAAGTGGAAGAAGGATCCAGGAGTGGATCAAGGCGCCATCGACCTGTGTGACCTCGCCAACGGGGAAGTGGAAGAAGAAGGATCGAGCTGCCACTAACCACGATGTCACACTTGACCTTGCCGGCGCCAGTGACCCTCTCCCGTCCGTTGTCGGGCCTCTAGGGGACCCGTTGCTCCAAATGGCGCAGAGACCCACTAGATCCATGTGCACATTGAAAAGAAAACCTATGATTTCATTGGTTTAATTATGGGCAAGCACATATAGTAACAAATTTATAAAAAAAGAATGGCAAGATCTATGTTGTTTCCATTCCTCGGGGTCTATCCAGAATCATACAATCCATGTGATCAGTGTTGTTTCTGTCATCTTCCAAATCTCGATTTCTTATATTATCATCATTCAATTTCAATCCACTAAAATAATGATAGCTAGTATTGTTGTAAAATCTGCCATATGATTCTATAACGTAATAGTCAAAGTTAGTTTTGAAATAGTGATACAACATAGAATAAGTGTAATGGTATATCTGCGTAGAAGTGTCAGACAAAATACCTGCTTGAAATACTCCATAAAAGTAAATATCCACAGACCACAAGATGCCCTACATGATTACAAAACTTAATATATTCAACAATTCCTTCTACAAATTTTTATAGATCTAATATAAAAATATTTTAAAATCATCAATTGATCATGACTATAACCAGCCTCGATGATAAAAGACCTGCTGTGGGCAAGTACATATGATAGTAAACATAATCTCCTTTAGTCAAAAAAATGGTGTCTTACTGTGCACAATGAGATATATATACACAAATTCTAATTTGGTGGTGTAAAGTCCCATTCAAAACCTCTGGCAGATTTACACGTCAACACAGTAATGTGACTTGATCAATCTGTGTTGATTGATAATCTACGTTGTTTTAGGTTTGCACCACGGCTGAGCATGAGGGGAGCTCGCATGGATGATCCTGTGAACATTAGCTCTGACGAAAGGGCGGACATTATCTCTGACGAAAGTGTGGACAGTAGCTCTGCTGAAGCCTTGGACACGAGCTCTGATGAACATGTGGACACCAGCTATGGTGAAGACGTGGACACCAGCTCTGATGAAGGTATTTTCAGCAATGCTAAACATCAGTTACGCGCAGGAATATAAATGTATCTACAACCACAAACAATGCACTTGCAGAAGAAAAGGAGAGCAAACCTTGAGAAGCAGAAACGAGCCGCAGGTCTAGGAACAGAGCAGTTTGTCTAACCTGCAAAACAGTAAGAACACAGGCACAACAATGCAAGTCACAACAATGCAGACATAAAGTGCATCCAATACATACAGAACAACAGGACGACATCACAATAATATTTTTAATCTGAGAGAATAATACTGAAGAAATGAATGGAAAGAGAACAAAGCTATAAAGCTTTTATTAATTGATGAGTAGCATGGTTCTCTTCCCAGTAATAAATACGCAGAAACTGAGGAAGATGGCCACCAATCAATCTGACATGTTGTGCTTTCTGCCAAACTAAGAGACACAGCCAGCCAATGTGTTTTTATCTCCACTACTCCAATCTGATTGTAAGCTAATCTAGTAGAAAGAATAGACAATAAACCATGCCAACATCATCATCAGCACACAAGCACACAACCCATGGTATATGCAGACAGCTAAACCATACACAAAAGTAGGCCTAGAACCAGAAAATACACCCACCAAATTATACCAAGCAAAAAAAGCACATACTATCAATTTCAGAGGCAGCAGCATATATGCAAAACTCAGGACTCACAAGAAATGGAAAGAAAGAAGCTAAGGAGTAGTGCATTATCAGAAGGAAGAAGCACAACCAGGACAACAATGAGCAAACGACAACCTGAGGAACAGATTGGCACGATAACTACGTGGCAAAGTAGGCTATAGATAATCAAGAAGCTGTGAACTGATAGTAAATTCCTAATATAGTGTTCCAAACGAACTTCAGACAACAAAATTTACTTCTTGAAAAGAAGAAACAAATTGACCTTTGCTAGGCTAAACAAAAAAGGAAGATCATGATAATATTTATTTATTTTTTGAAAGGAACACCATTGCATTCCATCATATAACAGGGCTGGACAAATCTCCAGCTACAACGTCATTTACAAAATCCGGAAACTGGCCAAGCCAAATATCAGATATGCCAGCTTCTAATTTAGCACCATACGCTGCTAAAGAGTGTGCGACTACATTACAAGACCTAGGACATGATACAATAGAAACACCACTGAATCCCACATGCAACTGAAACTTAATATCTTTGAAGACAGCTCCCAGAGTTGACATATCATATTCTTCAGTGCGAACTGCATTTTTAAGTTGCACAGAGTCAGTTTCTAACATTACTCTGTTACAACCCATTTGGATGGCTATGTTTATGGCATAAAGCATCGCCAAAGCCTCCGAATGAAGTGCACTTGAGACTCGCTCCAGATTACCTGTACCAGCAGCCATCACCATACCACAATCATCTCTGATTACAAAGCCCCATCCTCCAGACTTTGTGTTTTCCAAGAAAGCGCCATCTGTGTTGATTTTCAAAATTTCTGCTGGAGGCCTGGACCATCTTTCCTTTTGTTGTTGCTTTGCCTTTCCTCCTATTTCCCCAACCTTAAGTAAATGCACAAAAAGATAGTTAATGGAGTGACATATTTCATCAGAGGATCTAATATTATCTCCTGCATTTGCTCTATTCCTTTCATGCCACCAGTGCCAGAGGAGCAGGCAAGATTTAAGTTTTTCTTCTTTGTTAAGGTTCATGATTATTTCCATGCAGCCCAGAGGATCTGCACAAGACAAATTTTGCATTCTAACATGCTCCAACTGAGCTTTCCTCCACACCTCCTTAACCTTTTTGCACTTAATGAAACAGTGTCCGCCATCCTCATCAAATCGGAAGCAAACAGGGCACCGAGTATCTACATGCATACCTCTGTACTGAAGCTTCATTCGCAGAGGTAGGCTATCTGTAGATACGCGCCATAAGAAGTGAAGGATCTTATTTGGAGGAGGAAGCGACCACAATTTTGACCAATCAAAGCCCCGTGTTTCTTCATCTGCATTAGAGGAGGAAGTTAGTCCTGAAATAGATTCCCGAGGCGCACTGTCTACAGCAACTCTATATGCAGATTTAACTGAAAATATACCTTTTTTATCATAGTTCCATGCAATGAAATCATCATTAAGTTCGTGAATTGGGATTTGTAAAATGATCTCCGCATCTTCAGGAAGAAAGGTTTGCCTAACCAAGTCTCCATTCCAATTGTTTGTGCTAGGATCAAGCCGGTCTTTTACTTTGGTAATGGTGTTTTTACCCCTCTGTGTGATGACTCTTCTAGTAGTTCCTCTCAGTATCCAAGGGTCATACCAAATGTCAATGCTATTACCACTACCAACCCTCCATATAATCCCCTTCTTGAGCAGGTTAACCCCTTTTAGTATACTACGCCATGTGTAAGAGATGCCAACTTTGGGACTGGCCTGAAGTATTGAGCCATTTGGGTAATACCGTGCTGACAAAACCTTCGCACACAAAGAAGATGGGTTATGGATAAGCCTCCATGCCTGTCTTGCAAGCATGGCTAGATTGAAAGCATGAAGATCCCTAAAACCCATTCCTCCAATCTTTTTTGCCTTCGTCAATTTTTCCCATTTGATCCAGTGTATTTTGTTCTCTTTATCCATTTGGCTCCACCAGTATCTATTGATCATTGAGCTCAGCTCATCACAGAGTGACTTGGTTAGGTCAAAGCACGCCATTGAATACACTGGTATTGCTTGTGCTACAGCTTTTATGAGTATTTCTTTCCCTCCTTTCGAGAGGAGTTTTTCCTTCCAACCTTGGATCTTTTTCCACACTCTCTCTTTTATGTATTCAAAGATTCTTTTTTTTTGCCTTAACTACATAGTGCGGAACGCCTAAATATTTAGACGGTAGACCTTTCAAAGTAATCTGCAAGATACTTCTCATCTCCTCCTTCAACTCTTGCCTTGTGTTTGCACTGAACATTATTGAGGATTTGTCCTTGTTAATCATTTGACCCGAAAAGGCTTCATAAGTATCCAGGATTCTATTGACTTTGTGGGCACTTTCAATATTGGCCTTCATAAGCAACAATGAATCATTTGCAAAGAGCAAGTGGCTAACACTGGGAGCTTTCCTACATATCTTAATTCCAGACAATAACCCCTTCATTTCAGCTTCTTGTATCATGGAGGAGAACCCCTCCGCACAAATGAGAAATAAATATGGAGAGAGTGGGTCTCCTTGGCGCAATCCTCTTTGTGGTATGATCATATCTGTTATAGCATGGTTCACCTTAATCTGGTACTTAACAGTTGAGATACATTGCATTATCAGTCTAATCCAAGTCCTATCAAAGCCCATTCTACACATCATATCCCTTAAGAATGTCCCTTGACAGTTGAGATCATGATAATATTTAGATGACGATTGAGATGGTTAGCTACATGAAAAAAAAAGTACAAAACCTGCGGCCCGACCCACCAACGTGTGACGTGTCCTGTATATATATACAATCCAAGGGCAGAACTATCAATTGCATGATGACCACCCCCAAGAAAAAATGGAATTCGATCCCCTCTGCTTCCCTCGCGAAATTCTTCGAGCTCTCCCGAGTGACAAACTTGTTCTCCGATCCTCGCGCCACATTGTTTCATTTAAGTGGTTTTCCTAGGTTCTCGCGCTTGGCATTGGTTCTTTCTGGGGTCACCAAAGTACTCTCTCCCCTTCTTAAATGTTGTGCCATGTCACTTTTTTGCTTATGTGGCATATTTAGCACCTGTCCACGGTGGAGCACTGGGAAGGGCCTTAGAGCATCTCCAATAGCTTGTCTATATGGATGTCTATACTCGTTTTCCACGACGCGAGCCCAAAATAGGCGTCCAACAGCTTGTCTATATGGTTGTCCAAATATACACATCCTCTAAATCGACCTCGACAATGTCCACGCCTGGACAATGTGAAGACGTTGTCTAAACTCAGCTGTAGTCATGATTTCTTCCTCTCCCTAGCAACGGCCCACCTGTCATGGTCCCTGCCTATAGACGTTCTGATGCAAAACTGGATGTGTATATGAGAGAATCTTTTTAGACCATTGTCTATATGAATATATAGACATCCAAATATACACATGCTATTGGAGATGCTCTTATCTCCACTACTCCAATCTGATTGTAAGCTAATCTAGTGGAAAGAATAGACAATAAACCATGCCAACATCATCATCATCACACAAGCACACAACCCATGGTATATGCAGACAGCTAAACCATACACAAAAGTAGGCCTAGAACCAGAAAATACACCCGCCAAATTATACCAAGCAAAAAAAGCACATACTATCAATTTCAGAGGCAGCAGCATATGCAAAACTCAGGACTCACAAGAAATGGAAAGAAAGAAGCTAAGGAGTAGTGCATTATCAGAAGGAAGAAGCACAACCAGGACAACAATGAGCAAACGACAACCTGAGGAACAAATTGGCACGATAACTACGTGGCAGAGTAGGCTATAGATAATTAAGAAGCTGTGAACTGATAGTAAATTCCTAATTAGTGTTCCAAACGAACTTCAGACAACAAAATTTACTTTTTGAAAAGAAGAAACAAATTGACCTTTGCTAGGCTAAACAAAAAAGGAAGATCATGATAATATTTAGATGACGATTGAGATGGTTAGCTACATGAAAAAAAAGTATAAAACCTGCGGCCCGACTCACCAACGTGTGACGTGTCCTGTATATATATATACAATCCAAGAGCAGAACTGTCAATTGCATGATGACCACCCCCAAGAAAAAATGGGAATTCGATCCCCTCTGCTTCCCTCGCAAAATTCTTCGAGCTCTCCCGAGTCCCGAGTGACAAACTTGTTCTCCGATCCTCGCGCCAGTATGATACGTCGTGTTTCCTCTTCGATCTGCCTGCCCCTCAGCTCGACTAGTGCCAGCTCTCAGTCGAATCGATCGACTGGTCATGGCGGCTCATTCCTCGACCGCGGCGGCTGCGGCGGCTCACTCCTCGATCGCGGTGGCGGCGGCGGCCTTGTAGAGGTCGTAGGGTTCCCAGAGGTAGTCGACGGTGCACGGCTTCCGGGTGTCGAGCCGCAGCCACGGCTTCCCCTTCCCGCTCCAGTGCAGCAGGCTGATGGGGCCCGGGTGGAGGCTCCGGCACCTCCCCTCCGCGTTGTCCCCGCCGAGCCCGTGCTGGTTCCACCGGTGGTCCACCGGCATGATCTCGCCGGCGAGCACCAGCAGGAACGGCGGCAGCGACCCCAGGCTGTAGATCCGCTTCTCCTCCTTCTGGATCGCCATCCACTCCTCCACCCGCCTCGAGTAGCCCCCCGCGCGCCACCGCGCCACGTCGATCACCATCACGCCCGTGTTGAAGTAGCACGGCCGGCGCCGCCGGTGCGGGCCCTGCCGGAACGTGGTGCTGAGCCGCGGGTCCGACCAGAAGGCGTCGGTGAAGTACTTGGTGAAGTTGGTGTGGCAGTACTCGGGCGCCGCCACCACGTGGCCGCCGCCGGCGTCGAGGTCCACGGACCAGAGCTTCCGGACGTCGTCGACGACCACCACGTCGGAGTCGAGGTAGATGACCCGGCGCACGGCGCGGGGCAGCGTGTCGGCGAGGTAGATGCGAGCGTAGTTGAGCGGCTGGTCCAGCGCGTGGCGCACGGAGCGGGAGATGCGGCCGCTGACGCGGGCCGGGTCGAAGAGGTACACGCTGGGGTCCAGGTACGGGAAGGTGGCGCGCACGGCGTCGGCGTCCCGCCGCCGCGCCGCCAGGAAGTGGAAGGACACGTCCTCCGGGCACGCCGTGTGCTGCAGGATGGAGAAGACGGCGGCGATGGTGCCGCGGAGGTAGTTGGCGTCCAGCGTCATGGCGATGTGCACGCGCTCCCCCGCCCCCCGCGGCGGGCACCCGTCGCCGTTCCGGAACGCAGGCGCCTCCCTGAACCCCGGCCCCGACGACGGCAGCCGTGTAGCGTCCGCCGCCGCCCGGGTGCCAGACACCACCGCCACGCCGTAGGTTGCCACCAGCACCGCGGCCAGAAGCGCCCACGACGACGCCATCGCGCTTTTTTCTCCAGAACGCGCGCGCGGCGGGGTGAGCGCGGCGACAAGGGCTGTACGCCGGCGCGCACGGGAAGGGTGGCTAGCTAGGATGCCGGGACCGTGCCCGGTGAAAGGTGGAGGAGGTGAGCGAGGATTAACCTGGCAGCTTGCCGGGGTAGGAGCGGGACTGGAGGCCGGCAGGGTAGGATAGGAGGCGCGCGCGAGCTAGAGCCTCCTTTGGCAATGGCAATGGAGACGACGGCGGCGACCGACAGCGGCACTCTGTGCTCGGATCACGCAACGGCACATGGCCACATGCGCATCGGATTATATAGTACGCCTTTCAACTCCAGGTGTGCAGGGAAAGGACATCGGACAGGGTTGATGATTGCCTCGACCGACGATGTCGGTGCGCGACCCACGTTTATTTACAGAGGGAAAATCAGAAGGGAATCCGGGAGGAAGCAGCTGGTGTAGGTACGTTTCGTGTTGGGTGGTACTCCGCCCGTCCGTCCGTGCTCCGGCCAGCTTGTGTGTTTGCGCGTGGAGGACGATCGAGGGGCTCCATCACGCACGTTGCGGCCAGCGTGGCGTGCATGCGCCGCACTGGTGGTTGGCAGGCAGCGGGCTAGCTGTTCACAGCTCTGGGTAAAATGCTTTCAAAATTGATGCTTTTTAGAACGCTATTTTGTCTTCTTTTTTTCATACACAACGGATGCCATTTCTTGGCCAAAATTCAAATGTGGGTAGAACTCTCGACCATGCCGGCATGGGCGGGGACCATACCTTCCCGGCCGCCGCCGCCTCCCTCTTGCCGTCGCCGGTAGCCTTCGGCGGGCAAAGCCCGCGCGAAGACGGTGACTGTGGGATATGTTCCCCGCTTCGTGGGAAGTGCGACAGTGGGCCAGAGATCTCACTGCGGGAGGCGGCGTGGCGCTGTTTGTATTGTTGTTTGCGCCACGGAACTATGGTGGCCTTGCAACGTTGGCGGCAACTTGCGTGTGGGCTCGGGGGTCTGAATCGGGCTTCTGCTGATCTGTTTGTTCCTGCAATGTTGGCAGCTGGTTTGTGCCGCCCCTGGTCTGTGGTGATCGCTTGGCGTCCTACTGGTGCATGGGCGGTGTGGTGGTGTGAGGTAGAGGAGGTGCTACAAGGAACGCGCACAGTCGTGGCAGGCTCGTTTCAGGTTTGGGGCAAGCCTCGGTTGAGGCCTGCGCTGGTGGCGAGGCCGCTCATGGCGATGTGGTTGTGATTGTCTAGCGACAATGGTGGCGGGGGTTGTCAGCAATACGGGAAACATGGTCTCCTGGGCTAGCTGGAATGGGCCGGACTCGAGACCATCAGGCCCAAGGAGGAGTAGATATTTGTAAAGGCCCTTACTAGCAAGACCATCACCTTTGAGGTAGAATCGTCTGACACCATGGATAATGTCAAGGCCAAGATCCAGGATAAAGAGCAAGGGTCGTGCTTAGGGGCCCCCGAGCACAAACTCTCAATCAACTCAGGCTGTGCAATCACACATTGTCCCCCGACCATCTTCAAACTTCAAGGTTCTACGACTTTGGCTTCAACATCAGCAAAGACAATCCAAGGAGCCAAGAGGAGTGCTCAGGGACTGCCTCGAGCACCCTCCACTCCCCGGAGCACCATCTATGCTCTGATGCCCACCCATGGGATCTGCCAACTAACAAGGCTTTTAATGTAAGGCATGTGGATCTCTCATAGTGTTTCGTGGGCCAAGTAACGCGTTTAATGCAAAGCTTACAAGCCTACAAACCTACGCCCCACAAGGGCTGATGATGACAGTTTCTCATAACAGGTCACATCCCCGAAGGCGGTAAGGCCCATCACCTATCAAGGTTTGATAGACGTGTGTGTACTTCTGATTTGGGCTTCATTGAGGTCGGTATGTCTACACTAGCTCTCTGTCCCTGGCCAGAAGATTTCGATGCATTTGGCGGCAAGGCAACATGTTTCCCTAGGAAATTGCCCTCACATGTCGTCCACTAGTCCCACGATGCCCTGACGTACTCGAGTGGATGCACAAGTTGCATCCACCTGGTTCAATGTACCACCTGCAATGTAAGCTCACTGCAGTGCCCCCCTCCCATTCCTATATAAGGGAAGGACTGATGCCATGCATATACTATCACAGATTCAACCGAAGATAACAAAAGCGTAGTCCACTAGCACGAGAGAGAGCTCATGTAGATCATCCGGTAACCAACCACATACACCATGCATCAACAAAAAAACAGGAAGCGGGGTATTACACCCTCGTGCTGGCCTAAACATGGGTAAAAACCTCTGTCTTTGGTATCTCATTAGAAGGAAGAACTATTGTAGTGTTTAGTCTCTTGCCGAACAAAAAACCGGGAGGGGGGGGGGTATCTTATCCCCGATTTTGACGATATCACTGGCGACACTGGTGCTCATTGTCAGCTTGGTATGAGCTTCGGGGTGACGTTGTGTTGTTTGCGGTTTTTAATAGATCTACTGCTTTTATTCGTCGATGTAGATGCAGACATAGCCTTGGTCTGGTCTGGCGATTTGACATCAGTTCAGTCTCCTCCTTGGGGCTTGATAGGTCGATACGCATAAGGTATGGGAAAAACTAAGTCTTTGATGGGGTGGATGCATGCCATTATGGCGGTCGAGGGTATCTTGCTCCACGGAGGCATCATCGAAGAGTGCTTCCTTGACACAGGATCATGACTAGCCAAATCCGAGGTGGCCGTAGAGGTTGTTGGTGTGGCTGGACCCTTCCCCATGGTTAAGATCATCTTTGGTTTTGGCAGGGCTGGGCCGGCAAAACCCGGGGCCATGTGCGAAACTAGAAAATGGGGCCCTATCTCACAAAAAAGTGAACTAACGAGCAATTATAGTATATATATCTCGTAGAAAAAAATTGTAATGTATATAATATAATGTCTTATAGTAGCATATATCAACTGTAGTTGGAGATCATGCATTAATGTTTGCCAATTAGATGAACCATCTAACTCACCTAACTTTTGGTCCTGCGATCTTTAACCGAGATGGTAAGAAGTAAGAATCAATCTCTAATAAAGTAACTATCCCTGCCAATTGTTGATTTGAAAATTAGGAATTAGGAGTAGGAACCGCAGTTAATCAAAAAGGACTCGCTAAGCAGTAAAAACCGCAGGAGGCTATAGTCGGTCACGGATCAATCCAAAATTGAGAGAGGACAGAGGAGGCGAGGAAGGCAACGACGGCAGCGGCCGGTCGCCCTGAGATGTTCCTTCCCTTCCTTTAGCCACGAGCCCACAAAAGTCACCCTAAGATCGAGAATAGTTCTAACGATCCTGAATTAAAGGCTGTATCGATCGAGACATAGTACATACCTGATCGAGTACAAGCAGTCGAGGAGTAGTCAAGGACGACAAGGAGATCAGGAGAAGTTTCAGCGCTCATCGCGGCCGCCGTCTCAGCGCTGGAGACTGGGGTCGAGGAGATAACAGATCAGGTCGATCCTGTTTCAGCGGTAGTTTTTTTTAGGACTCCGTTTCTGCGCTGGTGGCTGTCGCTCGATGGGTCCCCTCGTGGCCTCGTCGCTTCACAGTTCGACTCCAGCCGATAGCGATAGAGCCCAGAGCCTAGCAGCCCAGTAGTGCATATTTTTATAATACCAAGCCTATGTAAAAAAAATTGGGGCCCACAGAATGTTGGGCCCTGTGCAGGCCGCACTTTCTGCACTACTGTAGGCCCGGCCCTGGGTTTTGGGCACATACTTGTGTCATCTATGGAGGTCGTAGCCGCGACTGAGGACACCCATGTGCGTCATTTCCCTTCTTGGAGGATTCTTGAAAAAATCGCTCACAGGTCCCCAAGTAGGGGTCATGTTAAACTCGTCGTCGTCATTAGTAGGACGGCGCGTGCTAAATATAAGGAAAATTTGCTTTGGTTGCGTGGGGGAATGAATGAACAAACTCTTGTGTTATCATTAATAAAAGAGGGAACACTGTGACGAGATCATACTGCTTCTACATTTTTTGTGTTTCCACTTCTTACATATAACATACGTTTTACATAGAAGCCCCCAGATAGCTTTCATTTTTTGATCAAAAAGTGAATTCCAGTCAACAGTTTAAACTCTAGCTAGCTAGCTATTCCCTCCGTTCCAAAATAAATGACTCGACTTTATACTAAAGTTAGTACAAAGTTGAGTCATCTATTTTGAAACGGAGGGAGTAGCTGTGTGCGATTGGTTCGATGGACGTGGTTGTTGCAACATAGGAGTCGTTGGTCGCTGGTAGAAACAACTATTCCCTTTTGTGTACCCTATAAACAAAAGCTCGGAAAGATCGTCTACTTGTTCAGAAAGATCTTGGAAGCAGCGACCTTCTGAAAAATCATGTTACATCATCAAACAGTTTAGGGCATGTACAATGGTGGCATATGGATACATATGCCTCATGACAAAAAGTAATTTGAGGCACCTACATTTATTTTTTCTCCCCAATGCAAGCTACCACTAGTGGGCCTCATTAAGAAATAGAAAATAAAGACTTTAGTATATATGCATCTGTACTTTTCACTCCAACCATTTTAGCTTTTGTCATCGGACCACACTTTTTCTCTTCAAGCACCCGCCTCTTGGAGAGGATCCCGCTTCCCTATCCGAACCTACTTTACGTCATATCCGATCCTACATGGTATACGAGGCATCACCTTGAGGCTATGCATTGTACATGCCCTTATACAACTTCATTGATTAATTGGTAGGAGCATCGCTTTATTCTCCATGGATGCAACGTGAGGATGCTGTTGTCCCCGAACCCCAGCCTTTCTTTCCCCAAAAAACAAATGGATGCTCGACGAGAAGCCTCGATCGGTCATATATTCCCCGTACATGCATGCATGATCATCAGCAAGGATTGACCAACGGCATAACGTGGATGGGCCTGCCTGAGACACATTCCGATTTAATTAAGGACGTCGATAACTACCACATGTGTGGCAGGAAAGGAGACGCATCACACGTCTCTAAGGCTGGTCATAGTGGGGAGTAACTTAGACTGGTGTCATATGCACACTAGTCTAAGTTACTACCTTCATAATGCAAAGTAACATGATAGTAGTGTCATAGATGGCTTCATTTATTAGCTTGTAGACTCATCTTGTCTTGGAAAGCGCTATGTTACAGTAATATATTATGTTACCACCTCACATTAAATACTTGCCACATAAGCAAAAATTTCTTGGAGTGCGCTATGTTACTAGCTAAGTTACTCCCACTATGACTAGCCTAATGCAAATAGATTGCCATGTCATCGCATGCATGCATGCGAGAATCTTTTCGAATTTTCAGTTTTAAAAATGTTTTATCTCTTAAGTGAAAAATCCGATTGAAGATCCGTTTTCACCATTAAATCCCCCGCGACGAGATCTTTAAAACTAGATCTCATATCGATATATTTTGGTGATTTTTTTTGTTAAAAGTTGCCATGTCTATTGTACATGAATTGTCATGATATTTACACTGAAGTTGCCATGATATGTTTCAACTATTTTCTTTTACATTTAAAAGTAAATTTTAACATATTATAAAACGGAGAATTAAGAAATTAGACTTGCCATGCACCATAAACTAAAATTGCCATGGCAATAAAAAAATATTTTCATGGTCAACGTACTGGAATTGTCATCATCAAAAAACTAAAATTGCCATGATCTACAAACTAAAATTGCCACATGGCAACTTTAGTTTAAGCACTATGGCAACTATAGTGTAAACATCATGGCAACTTCTGAGCAAAAAAATAATTCGTCGAAACATATGAACATGGGGTCTAGTTTTGAAGATCTCGTCGAGACGGATTTAATGATGAAAACAGATTTTTAGTTCACTTTTTTATTTAGGAGATAAAACATTTTTAAGCCGAAAATCAAAAAAAATTCTGCTGATGTCATCTATTCATACGTGGCAAAATGAGTGGTGATGGAGGCATGTGGTCGCTCTGTAAATGCCCACACGTGTGGGTGTTAGTTTTTCCGTTAATTAATTCTCAGAAGAGCAACACGTACACGGGAGACTACACGCATGCACAACACGAGGCAGACGTGCCAACGGAGCGTGTCGGTGACCGCCCGATCGGCACATGTACTTTGAGCTGAAAGCAGCGTGTCAACACACTCGACAGTCGACGTTCTATCAAGTTTTTACTCTCAATGGAATACAGGACTCAGGAGGTACTCAGTGGTGGAACCGGGATCGAGATTTGGAAGGGGGCAAATGAATATTGAACGCTCCAGATAACAAAGGCCATACCATGCGCTACTCACAGCATCTCCAACAGCCGCGCCGGCACGCTAAAAAAGCGTTTGCAGCATGCTGTTCGCGAATTTTTACACGGCGCGGAGTGCTTGCTCCGGCGGCCGCTTGCTCTGGCTGCCGCTGCAAAGTTTAGCGCCTGCGAGCCGCTCTAGCAGACGTGCTATATTTCTTTTTTTACTACAATTCAATACACATTTGGCTCTGATAGTACGTAGATATCTATACCTACTAATAAAAAAATAGGTATTCTTAGTCCGTCATGCTATTTTATAAAAAAAAACCTGATGTTTCTTACATTAAAGCCGCAATACATATCAAATGTTTTTTTAATCTATACCTACTAATAAAAAAAAATAGGTATTCTTAGTCCGTCATGCTATTTTATATAAAAAAAACCTGATGTTTCTTACATTAAACCCGCAATACATATCAAATGTTTTTTAAAGTACTCATATCTTCTAAAAACATGTTATATATGGAATTTGATTAGAAAATATATAGAATCTAAATGTGATGTTATTCTACATGTTAACCATTTAAAAAGAATACTATCTACGGTGCAATTTTAATCAACAATGCATTATCCGTCTTTCTTTCGTATCGGTAATGATCCAGATTGTGGATGAACATCTCACCAAAATCAGTATTGGAGACGAAATTGATCCTATTCATGGGGATTCCGTAAATATCCCATTTCAAAAATCGAAACAATCGGGACTTTTCAGAGATTGGATGCAGTTACTAATTCATGATCTGGCATGTACAGAATGAAAACTTCATTCTCAATTCTACGAGAATTTTTATGATCCAGATTATGGATGAACATCTCAGCAAAATCAGTATTGGAGACGAAATTGAAGATCACTTGCTCATTTCTTTGTACGTATTAAATCTACATGCAAGCTGTGTTTAAATAGAAGACATGTTAAATTTTGAACTTGCGCTTTTGTAGGCAAAGACCATCTTTATTTGGGCCGTAGCTGCAAATACTCAGATTAACAATTTTTTGTAAATTAAAAGCGCGTGTTATTCTTTTCTCCCGTTGCAACGCACATGCCCTTTTGCTAGCACTCCCTCCATTCCTAAATATAGGGTGTATAGTTTTTGGCATGGAAATTAAAAAACACATCTAGAGGAAAATTTCACAAGTTTGGGGAGAGATTACACCTGACTAATTGACATGAGAAAATAGAGTAGCTTGCCCTATAAAAGGAAATTCAATCAAATCCTTTACAAAATTATCCAAATGAGTGGTGCAAGGCAATACACCTTATATTTCGGATTTTTTCTCAAAAATCTATACACCTTATATCAAGGAACGGAGGGAGTATAAAACAATAGATTGTATAGTATAGATAGTTCATAGCCTCCTCCTACGATACATAGATAGTGCATAGATAGTTCATAGCCTCCTCATACGAAAGATAGATAAAACGAAAAACTACTACTACTACTCGTCATCTCCGCCTCGGACTCTGCATCGGTGATGTCCTCCTCCGATGTCGGAATGTAGGTGTCAAGGAACCGCTCGTCGTTGGAGCCCCAGGACGACGCATCTCCTAGCGCGATGTTGAATTTAGCGGCCACCTTCCGCGTTCGCCTGTCCTCGCGATAGGCGGCTCGCTCCGCCCTCCTCTCTTCCCTTTCCGTCCTCCTCTCGGCGAAGAACTCTTGCTTGTTGATGACGTCTTGCGGGAAGCGTTGGCGCCACAGCGCCATGGCTTCCTCGTCCATCTCTGCCAGGCTGAGGCAGCGCTCCCGCCTCCGGTTCTCGCAACGATCCTCGTCGGTGATAAGCCGCGGGGGAGGCGCCAACTCCTTTGCCCGCTCATGTGTCGCGACTTCCGGGAAGTTCATGTCCCAATGGGAGCGCCGGAGGCGCCACGCCGCAGTGTCGTATGTGCAGGCGCCCTCATGGGTGGTGTCGAAGGTGCTGAGGACGAGACGCAAGTCGCCGGACTAAATCTCGGCGGAATAGGTGTCGTACAGGCACACGCAGACGCCGCGGTAGCCCGAAGCTCCCCGGCGACGCGGCTGTCGGTGTCAAAACCGGCGGATCTCGGGTAGGGGGACCCGAACTGTGTGTCTAAGGTTGATGGTAAAAGGAGGCGGGGGACACGATGTTTACCCAGGTTCGGGCCCTTGATACGTCTCCATCGTATCTATAATTTTTTATTGTTCCATGCCAATATTTTACAACTTTCATATGCTTTTGGCAACTTTTTATACTATTTTTTGGGACTAACATATTGATCCAGTGCCAGTTCCTGTTTGTTGCATGTTTTATGTTTCGCAAAAACCCCATATCAAACAGAGTCCAAACGGGATAAAAACGGACGGAGAATTATTTTGGAATATTTGAGATTTTCCGGAGGAAGAATCAACGCGAAATAGTGCCCGAGGTGGCCACGAGACAGGGGGCACGCCTGGCACCCTTGTGGGCCACTTGTAAGGCGGTTGATGCTCTTCTTTTGCCGCAAGAAAGCTAATTTTATGAGAAAAATCTGGGCGAAAGATTCACCCCAATCGGAGTTACGGATCTCCGGATATAAAAGAAACGGTGAAGGGGCAGAATCTGAGAACGCAGAAACAGAGAGATAGATCCAATCTTGGAGGGGCTCTCGCCCCTCCCAAGACATGGGAGCCAAGGACCAGAGGGGAAACCCTTCTCCCATCTAGGGAGAAGGTCAAGGAAGAAGAAGAAGAAGGGGGGCTCTCTCCCCCTTGCTTCCGGTGGCGCCGGAACGCCGCCGGGGGTCCATCATCATCACCGCGATCTTCACCAACACCTCCATCATTTTCACCAACATCTCCATCACCTTCCCCCATCTATATTCAGCGGTCCACTCTCCCGCAACCCACTGTACCCTCGACTTGAACATGGTGCTTTATACTTCATATTATTATCCAATGATGTGTTTCCATCCTATGATGTCTAAGTAGATTTTCACTGTCCTATCGATGATTGATGAATTGCTATGATTGGTTTGAGTTGCATGTTTTATTATTGGTGCTGTCCTATGGTGCTCTCCGTGCCGCGCAAGCGTGAGGGATCCCCGCTGTAGGGTTTGCAATATGTTCATGATTTGCTTATGGTGGGTGGCGTGAGTGACAGAAGCACAGACCCGAGTAAGTAGGTTGTTTGCGTATGGGATAAAGGGGACTTGATACTTTAATGCTATGGTTGGGTTTTACCTTAATGATCTTTAGTAGTTGCATATGCTTGCTAGAGTTCCAATCATAAGTGCATATGATCCAAGAAGAGAAAGTATGTTAGCTTATGCATCTCCCTCAAATAGAATTGCAATAGTGATTACTGGTCTAGTAACGTAGTCAATTGCTTAGGGACAATTTCACAACTCCTACCACCACTTTTCCACACTCGCTATATTTATTTTATTGCTTCTTTATCTAAACAGCCCATACTTTTTATTTACGTGTTCTTTATTATCTTGCAAACCTATCCAACAACACCTACAAAGTACTTCTAGTTTCATACTTGTTCTAGGTAAGGAGAACACTAAGCGTGCGTAGAGTCGTATCAGTGGCAGATAGGACTTGAGAGAATATTTGTTCTACCTTTAGCTCCTTGTTGGGTTCGACACTCTTACTTATTGAAAGAGGCTACAATTATCTTGTATACTTGCGGGTCATCAAGACCTTTTTCTGGCGCCGTTCCCGCGGAGTCATAGCGTGGGGTGAATATTCTCGTGTGTGCTTGTTTGCTTTATCACTAAGTAATTTTTATTTGCTGTTCTAAGTTGTTCTCTATCTTTAGTTATGGATATGGAACACGAAATACCAAAAAAATTAGGTGTAGTTGCTACTCATGGAGATGAGCAACCTCTTAAAACCCTCGATGCTCATTATGTTCAAAATATTATGTACTACTTCGATAATCCTGAGAAAACCCCATTCAATTATGTTATGGGAGTAACGTTGGATCAACGTGAATACTTTAGGGATTATCGCTTGACACAAAAAGGAAAACTATTATGGGATCAAATTTATATGTTGCGTTGGTATGCTCGGGATCTATGCTTGAGATATGATTATAATTGTTGCTCTAGGATGAAGGCTCCACACCTTCCATTTTCATGCAAATTTAATGATAATAAAACCTTAGCTTCTTATGCTAATGGTATATATGATTACTATGATGTTGAACAAATTGAAGAATTTGTTGCTTTTAAGGCTGCTTATGAAATTGAATCTTTGTTTGAAAAGTATGAAGCTTTAGATGGTGATGTTTATAGGCCTGAAAATTTTGCTATATTGAAATATTGCTATGAGAATTATGAATATAATTCTGATATTGACGCTTTTATTGAGAAAGTCTCCGCTGTCCAAGAAGAGACTAATATTTTGCAGGAAGCTATGGAAGAAGAAATTGATGAAACTGTGAGCTCATTAGATGAAAAAGATGATGAGGAGAGCGAAGAACAAAAGGAGGAAGAGCGGATTGATCACCCGTGCCCACCTTCTAATGAGAGTAACTCTTCAACTCATACATTGTTTAATTCCCCTTCGTGCTTACCGAAGGATGATTGCTATGATGATTGCTATGATCCCTTTAATCTGTTTGAAATATCCTTTTTGATGATGCTTGCTATGCTTGTGGCCAAGATGCCAATATGAATTATGCTTATGGAGATGAACTTGCTATAGTTCCTTATGTTAAACATGAAATTGTTGCTATTGCACCCACACATGATAGTCCTATTATCTTTTTGAATTCTCCAAACTACACTATATCGAAGAAGTTTGTGCTTATTAAGGATTATATTGATGGTTTGCCTTTTACCATTGCACATGATGATTTTGATAGATATAATATGCATGTGCTTGCTGCTCCTACTTGCAATTATTATGAGAGAGGAACTATGTCTCCACCTCTCTATGTTTCCAACACGATAGAATTGCAAGAAACTGCTTATACTATGCATTGGCCTTTACTTGGCGTGCATAAATTGTTCTTTTGTGACATGCCGATGCATAGGAAGAGAGTTAGACTTCGTTGCTGCATGATATATGTTACTTTGTGCTCACTACTAAATTACAAATCATTGTTAATTAAAATTGGCTTTGATATACCTTGGGATCCGGGTGGATCCATTACTTGAGCACTATATGCCTAGCTTAATGGCTTTAATGAAAGCGCTGTCAGGGAGACAACCCGGAAGTTTTAGAGAGTCATTTATTTCTGTTGAGTGCTTTTATATAGTTTAAAAACAAAAAAAATAAAGAGGGGAACCTAAAACCTTTTCAAAAAGGAAAGTGAAAGTGAGAGAGACAATCATTGTTGAAGTGGGAGCTAGCCTTGAACTTTGTTCATGCTCACGAAAACTTTGTGAATCTTGATCACAGAAACTTTTCAACAAAAATAATTATCCCCGTGTACAATTTCATTGTATTATAAAAATAATGTGCCAAGGTTTGCCTTTAGGATGTTTACAATGCTTGTTGGTTTGTACGGGGTAGGACAGAAACTTTGGCTGTAGTCGCGATTTTAAATTTTTTGCTGGAAGGTCAATTGGTTCTGATTCCTTTTGCATTGTCTTTATGTACAAATTGTTTATTTTTCCTAATTTTTGTAGAATTTTTGGGGTACCAGAAGTATGGTGGATGTTCAGATTGCTACAGACTGTTCTGTTTTTGACAGATTCTATTTTTGATGCATAGTTTGCTTGTTTTGATGAATCTATCAATTTCTATCAGTGGATTAAGCCATGGAAAAGCTATATTATAGTAGACACAATGCAAAAACAAAATATGAATTTGGTTTCTATAGTACTTAGAGTAGTGATTTGCTTTATTATACTAAGGGATCTTACCGAGTTTTCTGTTGAAGTTTTGTGTGGATGAAGTGTCTAATCGAGGAGGTCTCGATATGAGGAAAAGGAAGAGAGGCAAGAGCTCAAGCTTGGGGATGCCTGAGGCACCCCAAGTAAATAGTCAAGGAGACTCAAGCGTCTAAGCTTGGGGATGCCCCGGAAGGCATCCCCTCTTTCTTCAACAAGTATCTGTATGTTTTCGTATTCGTTTCGTTCATGCGATATGTGCAAGTCTTGGAGCATCTTTTGCATTTAGTTTTCACTTTTCTTTTATGCACCATGCTGGTATGAGATAGTCCTTGGTTGATTTATAGAATGCTCTTTGCACTTCACTTATATCTTTTGAGTATGGCTTTATAGAATGCTTCATGTGCTGCACTTATATCATTTGAAGTTTGGATTGCCTGTTTCTCTTCACATAGAAAACCGCCATTTGTACAATGCTCTTTTGCTTCACTTATATTTGTTAGAGCGTGGGCATATCTTTTTTAGAAAGAATTAAACTCTCTTGCTTCACTTATATCTATTTAGAGAGATGACAGGAATTGGTCATTCACATGGTTAGTCATAAAATCCTACATAACTTGTGGATCACTGAATATGATATGTTTGATTCCTTGCAATAGTTTTGCGATATAGAGATGATAATATGTGGGAGGTACTAGTAGATGGTTGTGTTTAGTAAGGATGTTGGTGTTAAGGTTTGTGATTCCCGAAGCATGCACGTATGGTCTACTAACTATGTAACCAGATTGGCGCGCATTGTATTTTGATTGTTTATCTTTGCGTGAAGGTCGGGGGCGCGCGATGGTTAACCCCTACCAACCTCCCCCCTAGAAGCATGCGTGTAGTAATTTGTTTCAATGGCTAATAAATTTTTGCAATGAGTATGTGAGTTCTTTATGACTAATGTTGAGTCCATGGATTATATGCACTCTCACCCTTCCATCATTGCTAGCCTCTTCGGTACCGTGCATTGCCCTTTCTCACCTCGAGAGTTGGTGCAAACTTCACCGGTGCATCCAAACCCCGTGATACGATACGCTCTATCACACATAAGCCTCCTTATATCTTCCTCAAAACAACCACCATACCTACCTATCATGGCATCTCCATAGCCATTCCGAGATATATTGCCATGCAACTTCCATCATCATCATATACACGACTTGAGCATTCATTGTCATATTGCTTTGCATGATCGTAAGATAGCTAGCATGATGTTTTCATGGCTTGTCCGTTTTTTGATGTCATTGCTACGCTAGATCATTGCACACCCCGGTACACCGCCGGATGCATTCATATAGAGTCATATCTTTGTTCTAGTATTGAGTTGTAAGTAAATAAAAGTGTGATGATCATCATTATAGAGCATTGCCCCATGAAAAAAAGGGAAAATAAAAAAAATGAAAGGCCAAAGAAGCCTAAATAAAAAAAGGGGGCCAAAGAATTCCGCCAAAAAAAAGAAAAAAAAAGAAAAAAGAAAAAGAAAAGAGGCAATGTTACTATCCTTTTACCACACTTGTGCTTCAGAGTAGCACCATGTTCTTCATATAGAGAGTCTCCTATGTTATCACTTTCATATACTAGTGGGAATTTTCATTATAGAACTTGGCTTGTATATTTCAACGATGGGCTTCCTCAAATGCCGTAGGTCTTCATGAGCAAGTAAGTTGGATGCACATCCACTTAGTTTTCAGTTTGAGCTTTCATACACTTATAGCTCTAGTGCATCCGTTGCATGGCAATCCCTACTCCTCACATTGATATCAATTGATGGGCATCTCCATAGCCCGTTGATTAGCCGCGTCGATGTGAGACTTTCTCCCTTTTTGTCTTCTCCACATAACCTCCACCATCATATTCTATTCCACCCATAGTGCTATATCCATGGCTCACGCTCATGTATTGCGTGGAAGTTGAAATTTTTTGAGAATACTAAAGTATGAAACAATTGCTTGGATGACACCGGGATAGGCATGAGGGGTACCTTGTGTTAAGAAAAGGGAGCATACCAGACTATATGATTTTGTAGGGATAACTTTCTGAAGCATTGATATTTTGAAAGACATGATTGTTTGTTGGGATGCCCTAAGTATTATTGTTTTTATGTCAAATGATAGACTATTGCTTTGAATCACTCGTGTCTAAATATTCATGCCATGATTAGATTTATGAAAGATTATGCTAGGTAGCATTCCACATCAAAAGTTATCTTTTTTATCATTTACCTACTCGAAGACGAGCAGGAATTAAGCTTGGGGATGCTGATACGTCTCCATCGTATCTATAATTTTTTATTGTTCCATGCCAATATTCTACAACTTTCATATACTTTTGGCAACTTTTTATACTATTTTTTGGGACTAACCTATTGATACAGTGCCCAGTGCTAGTTCCTGTTTGTTGCATGTTTTATGTTTCGCAGAAACCCCATATCAAACGGAGTCCAGACGGGATAAAAACGAACGGAGAATTATTTTGGAATATTTGGGATTTTCCGGAGGAAGAATCAACGCAAAACAGTGCCCGAGGAGGCCACGAGACAGGGGGCGCGCCTGGCACCCTCATGGGCCACCCGTAAGGCGGTTGACGCTCTTCTTTTGCCGCAAGAAAGCTAATTTTATGAGAAAAATCTGGGCGAAAGATGCACCCCAATCGGAGTTACGGATCTTCGGAATAAAAGAAACGGTGAAGGGGCAGAATCTGAGAACGCAGAAACAGAGAGATAGATCCAATCTCGAAGGGGCTCTCGCCCCTCCCAAGCCATGGGAGACAAGGACCAGAGGGAAAACCCTTCTCCCATCTAGGGAGAAGGTCAAGGAAGAAGAAGAAGAAGAAGGGGGGATCTCTCCCCCTTGCTTCCGATGGCGCCGGAACACCACCGGGGGGCCATCATCATCACCGCGATCTTCACCAACACCTCCATCATCTTCACCAACGTCTCCATCACCTTCTGTTGGGGATATGACTATTTGGGTAAGCCGCCAAGGAGGGGCCGGGTTACGCAAAGAGTACTCATAGAGGAAGCCCAAGACCAAGCATGAAGATGGCGGTTCAATAAAGAGCTTAAAGCCCACGGGCAGCTTAAGCCCATTGTAGTAAACCGCCATGATGGCAAGACTTGTAACGTAAGGTAGATTTAACTGGTCACCGAGCTGGACTCTGTTTATAAGCCGTCCGGGACTCTGTAAGCCGCAGGGATCAACCCGTGTATATAAGGGGACGACCTGCGGGCGACTTAGGGCAAGAAACAACACATCGAAAACCGGGCATAGCGTGTCTCGCTCCCTGGTTATCGAAACATCAATACCAACCCAACTAGACGTAGGCCTTACCTTCACCGTAAGGGGCCGAACTAGTATAAACTCTCTCGTGTCCCTTGTCCCGATTTAACCCCTTCAAGCTTCCTAGTGGCGATGGCTCCATAACTAAGTCCTTCCACGAGGACATCTGACGTGACTATTCCACGATAGTTGGCACCCACTATGGGGCAAGCGCACGGTGGATTTGAGTTCTTGAAGGGCAACTTCGAAGGGCTCAAGGGGTACGTAGTGGGCCGGATGACCAAGAGTCGTCGCGGCAAGATCTACATCGACGACGAAGGCTGGGGTCCCGACGCCGGCTCAGTTGAGTACGGATATCGGGTCCTCTTTGTTGGGGAACGTAGTAATTTCAAAATTTTCCTACGCACACGCAAGATCATGGTGATGGCATAGCAACGAGAGGGGAGAGTGTTGTCCACGTACCCTCATAGACCGTAAGCGGAAGTGTTATGACAACGCGGTTGATGTAGTCGTACGTCTTCACGATCCGACCGATCCAAGTACCGAACGTACGGCACCTCCGAGTTCAGCACACGTTCAGCTCGATGACGATCCCCGGACTCCGTTCCAGCAAAGTGTCAAGGATGAGTTCCGTCAGCACGACGGCGTGGTGACGATGATGATGCTCTACCGGCGCAGGGCTTCGCTTAAACTCCACGACGATATGACCGAGGTGGAATATGGTGGAGGGGGGCACCGCACACGGCTAAGGAACGATCCGTAGATCAACTTGTGTGTTCTAGGGTGCCCCCCTGCCCCCGTATATAAAGGAGCAAGGGGGGAGGGTGCGGCCGGCCCTAGGAGGAGGCGCGCCGGAGGAGTCCTACTCCCACCGGGAGTAGGACTCCCCCCCTTCCCTAGTTGGACTAGGACTTGGGGGGAAGGAGGAGAGGGGGAAAGGAAAGGGGGGCGCCGCCCCCCCTCCTTGTCCTATTCGGACTTGGGGGGGAGGGACGCGCGGCTGCCCCTTGGCCCCTTCTCCTCTTCCTCTACTAGGCCCATTAGGTCACCGGGGGGTTCCGGTAACCTCCCGGTACTCCGGTAAAATGCCGATTTCACCCGGAACACTTCCGATGTCCAAACATAGGCTTCCAATATATCAATCTTTATGTCTCGACCATTTCGAGACTCCTCGTCATGTCCGTGATCACATCCGGGACTCCAAAAAAACTTCGGTCATCAAAACTTATAAACTCATAATAAAACTGTCATCGTAACGTTAAGCGTACGGACCCTACGGGTTCGAGAACTATGTAGACATGACCTAGAAATATTCTCGGTCAATAACCAATAGCGGAACCTGGATGCCCATATTGGCTCCTACATATTCTACGAAGATCTTTATCAGTCAAACCGCATAACAACATACGTTGTTCCCTTTGTCATCGGTATGTTACTTGCCCGAGATTCGATCGTCGGTATCCAATACCTAGTTCAATCTCGTTACCGGCAAGTCTCTTTACTCGTTACGTAATGCTTCATTCCGTAACTAACTCATTAGCTACATTGCTTGCAAGGCTTGTAGTGATGTGCATTACCGAGAGGGCCCAGAGATACCTCTCCGACAATTGGAGTGACAAAACCTAATCTCGAAATACGCCAACCCAACATGTACCTTCGGAGACACCTGTAGTACTCCTTTATAATCACCCAGTTACGTTGTGACGTTTGGTAGCACCCAAAGTGTTCCTCCGGTAAACGGGAGTTGCATAATCTCATAGTTACAGGAACATGTATAAGTCATGAGAAAGCAATAGCAATATACTAAACGATCAAGTGCTAGGCTAACAGAATGGGTCATGTCAATCACTTCATTCTCCTAATGATGTGATCCCATTAATCAAATGACAACACATGTCTATGGTTAGGAAACATAACCATCTTTGATTAATGAGCTAGTCAAGTAGAGGCATACTAGTGATGTTATGTTTGTCTATGTATTCACACATGTATCATGTTTCCGGTTAATACAATTCTAGCATGAATAATAAACATTTATCATGATATAAGGAAATAAATAATAACTTTATTATTGCCTCTAGGGCATATTTCCTTCAGTCTCCCACTTGCACTAGAGTCAATAATCTAGATTACACAGTAATGATTCTAACACCCATGGAGTCTTGGTGCTGATCATGTTTTGCTCGTGAGAGAGGCTTAGTCAATGGGTCTGCAACATTCAGATCCGTATGTATCTTGCAAATCTCTATGTCTCCCACTTGGACTTGGTCCCGGATGGAATTGAAGCGTCTCTTGATGTGCTTGGTCCTCTTGTGAAATCTGGATTCCTTTGCAAAGGCAATTGCACCAGTATTGTCACAGAAGATCTTCATTGGTCCCGATGCACTAGGTATGACACCTAGATCGGAAATGAACTCCTTCATCCAGACTCCTTCATTTGCTGCTTCCGAAGCAGCTATGTACTCCGCTTCACATGTAGATCCCGCCATGACGCTTTGTTTAGAACTGCACCAACTTACAGCTCCACCGTTTAATAAAAACACGTATCCGGTTTGCGATTTAGAATCGTCCGGATCAGTGTCAAAGCTTGCATCGACGTAACCATTTACGACTAGCTCTTTGTCACCTCCATATACGAGAAACATATCCTTAGTCCTTTTCAGGTATTTCAGGATGTTCTTGACCGCTGTCCAGTGATCCACTCCTGGATTACTTTGGTACCTTCCTGCCAAGCTTATTGCTAAGCACACGTCAGGTCTGGTACACAACATTGCATACATGATAGAGCCTATGGCTGAAGCATAGGGAACATCTTTCATTTTCTCTCTATCTTCTGTTGTGGTCGGGCATTGAGTCTGACTCAATTTCACACCTTGTAGCACGGGCAAGAACCCTTTCTTTGCCTGATCCATTTTGAACTTTTTCAAAACTTTATCAAGGTATGTGCTTTGTGAAAGTCCAATTAAGCGTCTTGATCTATCTCTATAAATCTTGATGCCCAATATATAAGCAGCTTCACCGAGGTCTTTCATAGAAAAACTTTTATTCAAGTATCCCTTTATGCTATCCAGAAATTCTATATCATTTCCAATTAATAATATGTCATCTACATATAATATCAGAAATGCTACAGAGCTCCCACTCACTTTCTTGTAAATACAGGCTTCTCCAAAAGTCTGTATAAAACCATATGCTTTGATCACACTATCAAAGCATTTATTCCAACTCCGAGATGCTTGCACCAGTCCATAAATGGATCGCTGGAGCTTGCACACTTTGTTAGCACCTTTTGGATCAACAAAACCTTCTGGTTGCATCATATACAACTCTTCTTCTAGAAATCCATTCAAGAATGCAGTTTTGACATCCATTTGCCAAATTTCATAATCATAAAATGCAGCAATTGCTAACATGATTCGGACAGACTTAAGCATCGCTACGGGTGAGAAAGTCTCATGGTAGTCAACCCCTTGAACTTGTCGAAAACCTTTCGCAACAAGTCGAGCTTTATAGACAGTTACATTACCATCAACGTCAGTCTTCTTCTTAAAGATCCATTTATTCTCAATGGCTTGCCGATCATCGGGCAAGTCAACCAAAGTCCATACTTTGTTCTCATACATGGATCCCATCTCAGATTTCATGGCCTCTAGCCATTTTGCGGAATTTGGGCTCATCATCGCTTCCTCATAGTTCATAGGTTCATCATGGTCAAGTAACATGACTTCCAGAATAGGATTACCATACCACTCTGGTGCGGATCTTACTCTGGTAGACCTACGAGGTTCAGTAGAAACTCGATCTGAAGTTTCATGATCAATATCATTAGCTTCCTCACTAATCAGTGTAGTTGTCACAGGAACCGGTTCTTGTGATGAACTACTTTCCAATAAGGGAGCAGGTACAGTTACCTCATCAAGTTCTACTTTCCTCCCACTCACTTCTTTCGATAGAAACTCCTTCTCTAGAAAGGATCCGAATTTAGCAACGAAAATCTTGCCCTCAGATCTGTGATAGAAGGTGTACCCAACAGTCTCTTTTGGATATCCTATGAAGACACATTTCTCCGATTTGGGTTCGAGCTTATCTGGTTGAAGTTTCTTCACATAAGCATCGCAGCCCCAAACTTTAAGAAATGACAACTTTGGTTTCTTGCCTAACCACAGTTCATGAGGCGTCGTCTCAACGGATTTTGATGGTGCCCTATTTAACGTGAATGCGGCCGTCTCTAAAGCATAACCCCAAAACGATAGCGGTAAATCAGTAAGAGACATCATAGATCGCACCATATCTAGTAAAGTATGATTACGACGTTCGGACACACCATTTCGTTGTGGTGTTCCGGGTGGCGTGAGTTGCGAAACTATTCCGCATTGTTTCAAGTGTAGACCAAACTCATAACTCAAATATTCTCCTCCACGATCAGATCGTAGAAATTTTATTTTCTTGTTACGATGATTTTCCACTTCACTCTGAAATTCTTTGAACTTTTCAAATGTTTCAGACTTGTGTTTCATTAAGTAGATATACCCATATCTGCTCAAATCATCTGTGAAGGTGAGAAAATAACGAAACCCGCCGCGAGCCTCAACATTCATTGGACCACAAACATCAGTATGTATGATTTCCAACAAATCAGTTGCTCGCTCCATAGTTCCGGAGAACGGCGTTTTAGTCATCTTGCCCATGAGGCACGGTTCACAAGTACCAAGTGATTCATAATCAAGTGATTCCAAAAGCCCATCAGTATGGAGTTTCTTCATGCGCTTTACACCGATATGACCTAAACGGCAGTGCCACAAATAAGTTGCACTATCATTATCAACTCTGCATCTTTTGGTTTCAACACTATGAATATGTGTATCACTACTATCGAGATTCAATAAAAATAGACCACTCTTCAAGGGTGCATGACCATAAAAGATATTACTCATATAAATAGAACAACCATTATTCTCTGACTTAAATGAATAACCATCTCGCATTAAACAAGATCCAGATATAATGTTCATGCTCAACGCTGGCACCAAATAACAATTATTTAGGTCAAAAACTAATCCCAATGGTAGATGTAGAGGTAGCGTGCCGACCGCGATCACATCGACTTTGGAACCATTTCCCACGCGCATCGTCACCTCGTCCTTAGCCAATCTTCGCTTAATCCGTAGTCCCTGTTTCGAGTTGCAAATATTAGCAACAGAAGCAGTATCAAATACCCAGGTGCTACTGCGAGCATTAGTAAGGTACACATCAATAACATGTATATCACATATACCTTTGTTCACTTTGCCATCCTTCTTATCCTCCAAATACTTGGGGCAGTTCCGCTTCGAGTGTCCAGTCTGCTTGCAGTAGAAGCACTCAGTTTCAGGCTTAGGTCCAGACTTGGGTTTCTTCTCTTGAGCAGCAACTTGTTTGCTGTTCTTCTTGAAGTTCCCCTTGTTCTTCCCTTTGCCCTTTTTCTTGAAACTGGTGGTCTTGTTAACCATCAACACTTGATGCTCCTTCTTGATTTCTACCTCCGCGGCTTTTAGCATTGCGAAGAGCTCGGGAATAGCCTTGTCCATCCCTTGCATATTATAGTTCATCACGAAGCTCTTGTAGCTTGGTGGCAGTGATTGAAGAATTCTGTCAATGACACTATCATCAGGAAGATTGACTCCCAGTTGAATCAAGTGATTATTATACCTAGACATTTTGAGTATGTGTTCACTGACAGAACTATTCTCCTCCATCTTGCAGCTATAGAACTTATTGGAGACTTCATATCTCTCAATCCGGGCATTTGCTTGAAATATTAACTTCAACTCCTGGAACATCTCATATGCTCCATGACGTTCAAAACGTCGTTGAAGACCCGGTTCTAAGCCGTAAAGCATGGCACACTGAACTATCGAGTAGTCATCAGCTTTGCTCTGCCAGACGTTCTTAACATCGTCAGTTGCATCAGCAGCAGGCCTGGCACCCAGCGGTGCTTCCAAGACGTAATTCTTCTGTGCGGCAATGAGGATAATCCTCAGGTTACGGACCCAGTCTGTGTAATTACTACCATCATCTTTCAACTTTGCTTTCTCAAGGAACGCATTAAAATTCAACGGAACAACAGCACGAGCCATCTATCTACAACAAACATAGACAAGCAAAATACTATCAGGTACTAAGTTCATGATAAATTTAAGTTCAATTAATCATATTACTTAAGAACTCCCACTTAGATAGACATCCCTCTAATCCTCTAAGTGATTACGTGATCCGTATCAACTACACCATGTCCGATCGTCACGTGAGATGGAGTAGTTTCAACGGTGAACATCAATATGTTGATCATATCTACTATATGATTCATGCTCGACCTTTCGGTCTCCGTGTTCTGAGGCCATATCTGTTATATGCTAGGCTCGTCAAGTTTAACCTGAGTATTCCGCGTGTGCAACTGTTTTGCACCCGTTGTATTTGAACGTAGAGCCTATCACACCCGATCATCACGTGGTGTCTCAGCACGAAGAACTTTCGCAACGGTGCATACTCAGGGAGAACACTTCTTGATAATTTTCGTGAGAGATCATCTTAAAATGCTACCTCAATCAAAGCAAGATAAGATGCATAAAGGATAAACATCACATGCAATCAATATAAGTGATATGATATGGCCATCATCATCTTGTGCTTGTGATCTCCATCTCCGAAGCACCGTCGTGATCACCATCGTCACCGGCGCGACACCTTGATCTCCATCGTAGCATCGTTGTTGTTACGCCATCTATTGCTTCTACGACTATCACTACCGCTTAGTGATAAAGTAAAGCAATTACAGGGCGTTTGCATTTCATACAATAAAGCGACAACCATATGGCTCCTGCCAGTTGCCGATAACTTCGGTTACAAAACATGATCATATCATACAATAAAATATAGCATCACGTCTTGACCATATCACATCACAACATGCCATGCAAAAATAAGTTAGACGTCCTCTACTTTGTTGTTGCAAATTTTACGTGGCTGCTACAGGCTTAGCAAGAACCGTTCTTACCTACGCATCAAAACCACAACAATAGTTCGTCAAGTTAGTGCTGTTTTAACCTTCGCAAGGACCGGTCGTAGCCACACTCGATTCATCTAAAGTGAGAGAGACAGACACCCGCCAGCCACCTTTAAGCACGAGTGCTCGTAACAGTGAAACCAGTCTCGCGTAAGCGTACGCGTAATGTCGGTCCGGGCCGCTTCATCTCACAATACCGCCGAACCAAAGTATGACATGCTGGTAAGCAGTATGACTTGTATCACCTACAACTCACTTGTGTTCTACTCGTGCATATGACATCTACGCATAAAACCAGGCTCGGATGCCACTGTTGGGGAACGTAGTAATTTCAAAATTTTCCTACGCACACGCAAGATCATGGTGATGGCATAGCAATGAGAGGGGAGAGTGTTGTCCACGTACCCTCGTAGACTGTAAGCGGAAGCATTATGACAACGCGGTTGATGTAGTTGTACGTCTTCACGATCCAACCGGTACCAAGTATCGAACGTACGGCACCTCCGAGTTCAGCACATGTTCAGCTCGATGACGATCCCCGGACTCTGATCCAACAAAGTGTCGGGGATGAGTTCTGTCAGCACGACGGCGTGGTGATGATGATGATGCTCTACCGGCGCAGGGCTTCGCTTATACTCCGCGACGATATGACCGAGGTGGAATATGGTGGAGGGGGGCACCGCACACGGCTAAGGAACGATCCGTAGATCAACTTGTGTGTTCTAGGGTGCCCTCTTGCCCCCGTATATAAAGGAGCAAGGGGGGTGCGGCCGACCCTAGGAGGAGGCGCACCGGAGGAGTCCTACTCCCACCGGGAGTAGGACTCCCCCCTTCCCTAGTTGGACTAGGACTTGGGGGGAAGGAGGAGAGGGGTGTCGGTGTCAAAACCGGCGGATCTCGGGTAGGGGGTCCCGAACTGTGCGTCTAGGCGGATGGTAACAGGAGACGAGGGACACAATGTTTTACCCAGGTTCGGGCCCTCTCGATGGAGGTAAAACCCTACGTCCTGCTTGATTAATATTGATGATATGGGTAGTACAAGAGTGGATCTATCACGAGATCAAGGAGGCTAAACCCTAAAGCTAGCCTATGGTATGATTGTTGTCATATATGTTGTGTCCTACGGAGTAAAGACCTCCGGTTTATATAGACACCGGAGGAGGCCAGGGTTACATAGAGTCGGTTACAATGGTAGGAGATCTACATATCCGTATCGCCAAGCTTGCCTTCCACGCCAAGGAAAGTCCCATCCGGACACGGGACGAAGTCTTCAATCTTGTATCTTCGTAGTCTTGGAGTTCGGCGGACGATGATAGTCCGGCTGTCCGGACACCCCCTAGTCCAGGACTCCCTCAGTAGCCCCCGAACCAGGCTTCAATGACGATAAGTCCAGCGCGTATATAGTCTTCGGCGTTGCAAGGCGGGTTCTCCCTTCAAGTTCCATGTACCTGCCAAACAGTGTCCGGCTTTATCATAAATACTGTGTTTCTCGGCTTCTACGCCCAATAATGGTCTCTTACCACGTGCCGCACGAATGCGAAAAGCCAGGGTGTCTTTTATGTTTCACCCCCTAGTCGTGCGAGTCGTCCGCCTACAAAAGAGGCAAAAATCCAGATCCAAACCGCACCATCTTCCTCTCCCAAATACTCCATCGGAGCGCCCTTGACCTAAAAATCCATTCCATCATGGACCATCGACGCGGCTCCTCTTCTCGCGCTCCCAGCCCACCGCCAGGGGATTGGAGGAGGTGCTCTGTTCCGCACAACGAGCTGTTGAAGCTCCAAGCGGGGGGATATCTCCCTCCGGCCTTCATGGTCCCAGTTCGAGCCGGGATGGTCACTTATCAAGGTGGGAGGCAAGCGGAGGCTACCCCAAGTCCCAACAAAGGGGAGAGAGTATGCTTCGTCCCTTATCTGATAAGGGGACTCGGATTCCCAATACATCCGTTCCTCCGCGGGCTCCTGGAGTTCTACGGACTCCAGCTCCACCACCTCACGCCTGCTTCTGTCCTGCATATCGCGGGCTACGTAGCTCTTTGCGAGCTATTCCTAGGCACTGAGCCCCATTTTGCATTGTGGAAGAGGCTATTCTGCCTCGTACCCCGTTCTCACGAGGGGTCCATATATCAAGTGGGCAGCGCCGAAATATGGCGCATCGCCGGGACCGGATACCCATCCGGTACTCCCAAGAAGGCGTCTGAAGACTGGCCTTCAGAGTGGTTTTATATAGGAGACGCCCCGCTGCCGGACCCAGTCCGGATTGGCCTCCCGGAGTTTAATGCTGCTCCTCTGAAGAAACGCCTCAGCTGGCGCCCACGGAGCCCCTGATTGGAGGAAGACAAGAGCGTCCATTATTTGATGGGCCGAATAAGATTACTGGCCCATTCCGGGTTGACCATGATTGGAGTCATGGCGACATGCATCATGCGGGGGGTACAACCATTGCAATACAGAGGCCACCCCATGTGGGATTTCAACGGGGAAGACGACGCCACCCGTCATGGCCGCGAAGGGCCGGATTCGACCGAGGATTTGGTGGAGATCCTGTCCAGCCTGTACAAGGGGGAGAAGGAGGACTTCCTTCGAACGAACCCTTTGAATGGGTTTTCCATGAACAACCCTAGAGGATGGGTAAGCGGACACTTTTAAGGGCTCAACCCATGCTTTCGAAGTTTAGGCTTCTTACATTATGTCATCGGCGCAGGATCTATGCCGGACTATGGAGGACATGGTAAGTCCCGCTCCGCAACCCGAGGATCCAGAAAGATCCCTGTATCCGGCCTCCGAAGAGGATCCGGACATCAAGGTGGAGCTGATCGACGGGGTATTTCACCAGCTCAGCATGGACAATGCTTTGGTCGCCATTACGGCGGACTACCCCGGACTGTATCCGGCTTCCCAGGTGACTGTGACCGAGGTCCGGACACCATTATCTCTTCCTTGCCCCTTTCTGACCTTCGCGAACGATGGTATTTTGCAGGAAGCGCCTTCACGGCGGGAAGCCGAACCCGCGGCGGCTGACCAACAAAGGTCAGTCCGGACCAGCAGGCGGAAAAGGAGCGCGGTACGGACTGAAACGTCGCCGCAAAGGTATAACTCGTATTTGAATTTTCAGAGCAACGTTCCTAGGAAGCGTCTGAGTGCTCATGATCTTTGTAGGAGAAAAAGCGCTCGCCGGACTGCGGGCGCGGAAGTTGCCGGTCCAACCTACAGCGGCCAGGCTCCAGCGCCCGGCCTGGAGGGGGAGGCAAGCGCAAGACGCGGGCCGGATCCTTCTCCAATGGAGGACACCAACAGACTGTCCTCCACAAATCTGAGGTGGAGAGCGCCATGAACCATAGGCACCGCCGGACAGTGTTTCGTGAAGCGTGCTTCTCCCCTGAGGCATTGGACGCCTTTAACGCAGGGGACGCGCACCTCTGTGCCGCTCAAGATGGGTTTACCAGAGCCACGGAGCAGTATGTGAAAGACATACGGGTAAGGGAATTTTAATGGTTATATACACCAGTAGCCCCCGAGACTTGAAGCAGTTATGTTAACTGATTTAAGGATCAATTAAAACGCAGGCTCTTACCGAGAAGAATGCCCAGTTGTCTCAGGAGCTGCAAGAATGCAAGGCCCAACTTGAGGCCGCACTTGCTGCCGCAGGAGGAGACGCAGAGACCCCTCCTGGTAACACATTTTTATTAGTAAATATAAGCGCTGTGCGGCGTGCGCGCAAGTCTAATAGTGACACTGCAGGTGCCGCCGGACAAGATCCGGACAGGCAAGAATTACTACGCCGGCTAAAGGCCGGCGAGAGAGTGCTGAATAGGGTGCAGCAAGAAAGGAACCAGCTCCAAGATGCCAACGCCAAGCTCGGAGAAGAGCTGAAAGGCGCTCAAGCCGGGCTGTCCAGCTCCGTTAAGGAGAATCAGCGGCTTCGTCGCGGCATTTATAGTAAGTGCTTGAGCGGACTCTTTTGAAAAGAAGAGTTCGGCGAGGAAGTATCTTGTAGGTATACTCACAGGTCGCCCTGCGGAGGAGATGCCCATATCAACGGGTGATCAACTTCCCGAGCTATTGCAACTGCTCGAACGAGTTCGGCAGGCAATGAGCGGCGTCGTCCAGGCTTTGTGGCCAGCCCTCTCCCTACCCGAGGGCCTCGGGGAGCTTGCGGAGAAGCTGCAGGGAGTGCGGCAGCGCTTCCGTTTGTGGAAGATTTCGGCTTGCCGTCAAGGTGCCAGGGAGGCTTGGGCCATGGTGAAGACGCGTTACAAGAAGGCGGATCCCAACCACATGGACGAAGTTGGACCGGTGGGGCCCGATGGGAGGGAGATCCCTGTGAGTTTAGTATACAGCCAAGTAGAGTTGGCTGCTAGATTTTCCCAACGGGACTGTAAGATAGACAGCCTGTTAGACGGGATTGAGGAGGAATACAATCAGTAATTTTGACAATGTATGTTTTCCTTTAAAGTGACATGTGAAATGCCTTCTAGCCGGATTATAGATCGTTTGTCTTTGCCGACCTTTTCGCTTCAACCTCGGGATCCTAGAGTCCGGAGTGTGTCCGAATACATTTTTGGTTGAGAAACAACCGTGGTATGCATGGAGACCAGGCGTAGGGGTCATTAGTGCTTTATCAGACAAGTGCCCAACTAGTTATGTTATATTACATGGTTAGTAAGAAACATCTTCCAGGGAGAATAGTTCCATTAAGGGTTCCTTTCCCTGGGAGGCATGCCCCAAAGTGCATGTCCGGACTGCAAAGAAAGCAGAAAAACATCTGGGGGCGGATAAATAAATAGGAAAAAAGTCATCTTTTAAGTCACCGACCGAATATTCCCTTAAGAACGCTAGCTTTCGGCTTCACCCAGTCTGAGGTACATATCCGGCTGACCCGGCAGTAACAATCGCAGAGGTGCTCCCTTTTCCTCCTAGCCGAACAATCGGGAATGTAGGGGTAAGCACAGGAGCCAGGCAACCCAGCTTGGCCAAAACTTAAGTCATATCGATGCATATAATGGTGAGTAAAAGGTACATGTGGAAGCTTGACACATGTGCTGGGTATGAAACCCTTATAATTGAGCTTCTGTAAAAGAAGCCCCCGGGAATAATGAGTGCGGATGGCACATCACATGTATGCAAAAAATGCGAAAGTAGGCCCTTAAGGGCCTTTGAATAAAAAGGTATGAAAAGAGAGACAAAAGATAGCCGAAATGTAAAAGTTTGGACGGGGGAAGGGGACGAACTCTTAGTCCGGCGCTAGGCATAGAATCTTCGGAGGCGGGCTGCGTTCCATGGGTTCGGCTCGAGTCGGTTATCCGACGCATTTCGTAGACGGTACGCTCCGCCGGTCAGGACTTGATCGATAATGAAGGGGCCCTCCCATTTGGGCTTGAGCTTGTCCTTTTTCTTGTCCGGCAGGCGTAGAACTAGTTCACCAACGTTGTAAGTCTTGGCCCGTACTTCTCTGCTTTGATATCTTCGGGCCTGCTGCTGATAAAATGCGGAACGGGCCTTGGCGACGTCGCGTTCTTCCTCCAATGTGTCCAAGTTGTCCTGCCGATCAAGCTCGGCCTCTCTTTCCTCTTACATGCGCACTCGAGGTGAGTCATGAATAATGTCGCAGGGCAAGACTGCCTCTGGTATACGATAAAAAATGGTGTGAATCCGGTAGTGTGGTTAAGCATTGTCCGCAGCCCCCAGAGTACAGAGTCGAGCTCCTCGACCCAGTGCATGTCAGATTTAGTAAGTGGCCGCACTAGTTTGGGTTTAATGCCGCTCATTATTAGACCATTTGCTCGTTCCACTTGACCGTTGGTTTGAGGGTGATAGACTGAAGCGTAGTCGAGCTTGATGCCCATATTTTTGCACCATGACTTAACCTCGTCGGCTGTGAAGTTCGTGCCGTTGTCGGTGATGATGCTGTGGGGGACTCCGTAGCGGTGTACTACCCCGGATATAAAGTCTATCACTGGTCCGGACTCTGCCGTTTTGACCGGTTTGGCCTCTATCCATTTGGTGAATTTATCCACCATGACCAATAGGTACCTTTGCTTGTGGGTTCCCCCTTTAAGGGGTCCAACCATATCGAGCCCCCAGACCGCGAACGGCTAGGTAATGGGTATAGTTTTGAGGGCGGTGGGCAGCATGTGGCTCTGATTAGCAAAGAGCTGACAACCGATGCATCTCTGGACTAAGTCTTGGGCATCTGCCCGGACCGTCGGCCAATAAAACCCTGTACGGAATGCCTTTCCTACAAGGGCCCGGGCTGCTGCGTGGTGTCCGCCTAGTCCGGCATGAATTTTAGCCAGGAGGTTTCGCCCTTCCTCTTCGGAGATACACCTTTGAAGGACTCCGGTTGTGCTTTTCTTATAAAGTTCTCCCTCATGGACCTTGTAGGCTTTCGATCCCGGACTATGCAGCGAGCCTCGTTTTGGTCTTCGGGAAGTTCCTGCCTAAGCAAGTAGGCTAGGAATGGTTCTGTCCACGGGGCGATTACTGCCATTATGACGTGGGCTGAAGGTGTTATGTCATCGGCTGAATCGCCGATTGGCGCGGTTTTTTCCGGTTTGTCACTTCCGGGCTCCTCTTCCCATAGTACGGATGGCTTGAAGAGCCGTTCCAGGAAGATATTTGGAGGGACAGCATCACGTTTTGCACCGATGCGTGCCAGTACGTCGGCCGCTTGGTGATTATCTCGGGCTATGTGATGGAATTCGAGTCCTTCAAACCGAGCTGACATTTTTAGGACAGCGTGTGGGATATTGCAAGGTTTGAATCCCCGCGCACCTCTAGGCGTTGAATGCCCATGGAGACTGCCATCCGGAGGCCATGTAACAGGGCCTCGTATTCGGCTGCGTTGTTGGAGTCTGTGTACATTATTTGAAGTACATACTGGACTGTGTCTCCGGTTGGGGACGTCAATACGACGCCAGCCCCCAGTCCAGCCAACATTTTAGAGCCGTCGAAATGCATAGTCCAATTAGAGTATGCGCCATACTCTTTAGGGAGTTCGGCTTCGGTCCATTCGGCGACAAAGTCAGCCAAAACTTGTGACTTTATAGCTCGCCGAGGTTTGTAAGTTATATCGAATGGTAAGAGCTCAATGACCCATTTTGCAATCCTGCCCGTTGCGTCGCGGTTATTTATAATGTCATTGAGTGGTACTTCAGAGGCCACTGTTATCGAACACTCTTGAAAGTAGTGTCAGAGCTTCCAGGACGCCATGAACACCGCATATGCTATCTTCTGATAGTGCGGGTAACGGGACTTACAGGGGGTTAACACAGTGGATACATAATACACTGGTTTTTGAAGAGGGAATTTGTGCCCTTCTGTCTCTCGTTCGACGACGAGGACCGCGCTTACAACTTGATGCGTTGCTGCGATGTATAACAACATTGGTTCGCCCAGATTGGGCGCAGCCAGGACCGGATTTGTTGCCAATATGGCCTTTATTTCTTCGAGTCTGGCAGTGGCAGCATCCGTCCACTCGAAGTGTTCGGTGCACCTGAGAAGGCGATAGAGGGGCAACGCCTTTTCTCCTAGACGGGAGATAAAGCGGCTTAGAGCTGCCACGCATCCTGTTAATTTTTGTATTTGTTTGAGGTCTTTTGGAATGTCCAACTGTGACAGAGCTCGGATTTTAGCTGGGTTTGCTTCGATTCCTCTACCGGATACAATGAAGCCTAGCAGCTTTCCGGCTGGTACGCCGAAAACACATTTTTCCGGGTTCAGCTTGATGTCATATGCTCTGAGGTTGTCGAACGTGAGCCTCAAATCGTCTACTAGAGTTTCAACGTGTTTTGTTTTGACGACTACGTCGTCTACGTATGCCTCGACTGTTTTGCCGATCTGGGTAGCCAGGCATGTTTGAATCATGCACTGATATGTTGCCCCGGCGTTTTTAAGTCCGAAGGGCATCGTGTTGAAGCAGAATGGTCCGTAAGGAGTAATGAACGCCGTTGCGGCTTGGTGTGTTTCTGCCATCTTGATTTGATGGTAGCCAGAGTATGCGTCAAGGAAGCACAATGAATCGTGCCCTGCGGTAGCATCGATAATTTGGTCGATGTGGGGGAGAGGGAAGGGATCCTTTGGGCAGGCCTTATTGAGGTCTTTAAAATCGACACAGAGGCGCCAGGATTTGTCCTTCTTTGGTACCATTACCAGATTTGCTAACCAATCCGGATGTTTGATATCTCTGATGAATCCGGCTTCCAATAGTTTGGCTAGCTCTTCTCCCATTGCATGTCTTTTGGGTTCGGAAAATCGTCGAAGAGCCTGTTTGACTGGCTTAAACCCTTTTAGGATGTTTAGGCTGTGTTCTGCCAATCTGCGTGGGATTCCGGGCATATCCGAAGGATGCCAGGCGAAAATGTCCCAATTTTCCTGAAGGAATTCGTGCAGTGCGGCGTCTACTTCGGGGTTCAATTGTGCCCCAATGGAGGCCATCTTTGTTGGGTCCGTTGGATGGACCTGGAATTTTGTTATTTCATCTGCTGGTTTGAAGGAGGTGGACTTGGATCTTTTATCGAGTATCACATCGTCCCTGTTCACCGTAGAGCGCAGCGCGGTGAGTTCTTCTGCTGCTAAGGCTTCGGATAGTGCCTCGAGGGCTAGTGCGGCTGTCTTGTTTTCGGCGCGGAGTGCTATGTCCGGATCACTAGCGAGAGTGATTATTCCGCCGGGCCCAGGCATTTTGAGCTTCATGTACCCGTAATGAGGCACTGCTTGAAAAATTGTGAATGCCTCTCGTCCTAATATAGCGTGATATCCGCTGCTGAATGGGGCCACTTGGAACGTGACTTCTTCGGATCTGTAATTGTCCGGCGAGCCGAACGCCACATCGAGTGTGATTTTTCCGGTGCAGCGCGCTTCCCGGCTAGGGATTATTCCTCTGAAGGTTGTGCTGCTTCGCTCAATGCGGCTCCAATCAATTTCCTTTTTTCGCAGGGTTTCCTCGTAAATGAGGTTTAGTCCGCTGCCGCCATCCATGAGGACTTTTGTCAGTCGAAAGCCGTCCACTATGGGACTAAGCACCAGTGCGGCTGGCGCTCTGGCTGTTCGGAATTTAGGCTCGTCGCTGGCGTTGAAGGTAATAGCTGTGTCGCTCCATGGATTTGTTGTTGCTACTTGGTAGACTTCGGCGAGTCCGCGGATTGTTCGTTTTCGCATATTGTTTGATGTGAAGGTCTCGAAGACTGTTGATACCGTACCGGTATTGTTGGGGTGGTTTCCTGGGGCTAGAAGCTCCTCGCCACTTTTGGCCACCTGCCGTAATATCCAACATGCTCGAAGGCTATGTGTTGGGACGGCTCCCTCTGTACTATGAAGCTTACAGGGTCCGTTGAGACATCTCTCCAGTACGGTTCCGTGCCCTTTATTGGGTTTTTGCTTTTTCGTTTTTGCATCTGGGGCCTGAGTGTGAGGCACCCTTTTGTTGCGGACTGGGGTCGAGGCCGGATTATCCCAAAATTGGTTTTCGGTTTTCCGGAAACTCTCCATCTCACAGTACTTTCGTACTATGGACGCCAGATCGGTGAAGCGTGTAATTTTACGACGATCGATGGCGTTCAATATTCCCTTGTCCGTGCAATTATTGCAGAAGATTGAGATTGCATTTTCCTCTCGGCAGTCCTTTATCCTGTCCATAACCAGGAGGAATCTGGCCTAGTAGTGATGTACTGTTTCAGCGGGCTCTTGCCGTATTAGAGATAGATCACATATGTCTGGGCGGGCGGGTGGACTTAAATCCGGATCCCTGCCCATCCTGGGGCTTAAAGGCCGAGGAGTTTCCGAATTCGGAAGCTTGGGTTGCTAGACACGATCCAGCGAGTCTGGAGCGAGGCATGGTTTTAAGTTCAATGCTCGATCGAAGTCCGTCCCTCCGCGGAAATCCGGCATGGAGGGTTCGGGAATCCGGACGTGACTAGTTTTCAATATAGGCGAAGAGTTGCCGTATTGCTCCTCTACCACTGCGACGTGGTGGGTGGCCTGGGGAGAGTTAATTTCTCTCAGATCGGTTTTAAGCCCAATCTGATTGTAGTCTGTAGCGACTCCCAGGGCGGCGATGCGATCCAAGAGCTCATTAACAGACGAGAGCTCTATTGGATTCAACTGTTCGGCAGATTTCGAGCTGACGCAAAGATTGCTTCTGACGACTTGAGAAGTCATTGCCGGAGCGGTGGCCGGACAGGCGGTCATAAGAAAACCACCTAGCCGGATAGTTTGGCCGACGGCCAAGGCCCCTTTGGCGAAAACACCGTCTTTGAAGACGGGTGGAGGCATCCTTCCTATCGGTGACGACACAAAGGAACTCTCAATGAAAGCACCAATGTCGGTGTCAAAACCGGCGGATCTCGGGTAGGGGGTCCCGAACTGTGCGTCTAGGCGGATGGTAACAGGGGACGAGGGACACAATGTTTTACCCAGGTTCGGGCCCTCTCGATGGAGGTAAAACCCTACGTCCTGCTTGATTAATATTGATGATATGGGTAGTACAAGAGTGGATCTACCACGAGATCAAGGAGGCTAAACCCTAAAGCTAGCCTATGGTATGATTGTTGTCATATATGTTGTGTCCTACGGACTAAAGCCCTCCGGTTTATATAGACACCGGAGGAGGCTAGGGTTACACAGAGTCGGTTACAATGGTAGGAGATCTACATATCCGTATCGCCAAGCTTGCCTTCCACGCCAAGGAAAGTCCCATCCGGACACGGGACGGAGTCTTCAATCTTGTATCCTCGTAGTCTTGGAGTCCGGCGGACGATGATAGTCCGGCTGTCCGGACACCCC
>NC_041383.1:154161624-154215458 GCF_002162155.2 Triticum dicoccoides | reverse complement strand
GAGTCCTAGACTAGGGGGTGTCCGGATAGCCGAACTATCATCATCGGCCGGACTCCAAGACTATGAAGATACAAGATTGAAGACTCCGTCCTGTGTCCGGATTGGACTTTCCTTGGCGTGGAAGGCAAGCTTGGCAATACGGATATGTAGATCTCCTACCATTGTAACCGACTCTGTGTAACCCTAGCCCTCTCCGGTGTCTATATAAACCGGAGGGTGTTAGTCCGTAGGACACGACAACAACAACAACAACAATCATACCATAGGCTAGCTTCTAGGGTTTAGCCTCCGTGATCTCGTGGTAGATCCACTCTTGTACTACCCATATCATCAATATCAATCAAGCAGGAGTAGGGTTTTACCTCCATCGAGAGGGCCCGAACCTGGGTAAAAACATCGTGTCCCTTGTCTCCTGTTACCATTCGCCTAGACGCACAGTTCGGGACCCCCTACCCGAGATCCGCCGGTTATGACACCGACATTGGTGCTTTCATTGAGAGTTCCTCTGTGCCGTCGCATATAGGACAGATGGCTCCTTCGATCATCAACCACGACGCGGTCCAGGGTGAGATCTTTCTCCCCGGACAGATCTTCGTATTCGGCGGCTTTGCATTGCGGGCCCATTCGCTTGGCCATCTGGAGCAGATTGAAAGCTACGCCCCTGGCCACCAGGTCAGATTCGGAAGTTTGAACTTCACGGCTGACATCCGCGGAGACTTGATCTTCGATGGATTCGAGCCACAGCCGAGCGCGCCGCACTGTCTCGATGGGCATGATTTAGCTCTGCTGCCGGACAGTGTCCTGGAGGCCGCACACGAGTCCGCTCCGACCATTAATTCGGAGCCGACTGCGCAGACCGAGGATGGGTGGCTAGACACCGCCTCGGGGGCTGCTACATCTACAGCGATGGAGCCGAATACCTACCTTGTCCCTCGTAAAGCTCGTGACTCCAAGGTGCCGGACTCCTCGTCAGACTCCGAACCTCCCGCGCCCCTACCAATCGAATCTGATTGGGCGCCGATCATGGAGTTCACCGCCGTGGACATCTTCCAGCACTCGCCTTTCGACGATATCCTGAATTCACTAAAGTATCTCTCAGGAGAGCCCTGGCCGGGTCACGGTCAGGACGGTTGGGATGCAGACGACGAAGAAATTCAAAGCCCACCCACCACCCACTTTGTAGCCACTATCGACGATCTAACCGACATGCTAGACTACGACTCCGAAGACATCGACGGTATGGATGACAATGCCGGAGATGACCAAGAACCTGCGCCTACTGCGCACTGGAAAGCCACCTCGTCATACGGCATATACATGGTGGACACCCCAAAGGATGGGAATGGCGATGGAACAGCGGAGGAGGATCCTTCCAAGAAACAGCCTAAACGTCGGCGTTAGCGGTGCCGCTCTAAATCCCGCCACAGCAAGAATGGAGATGCCGGCACCGGAGACAATAACACCCCAGACAGTGCCGAAGAAAACCCCCTCCAGCAAAATTCACCACAGGAGGACGAAGAAGCCAGCCCTCATGAGAGAGCGGCAGACGAAGAGGTAGAGGATGATAATTACATGCCTCCCTCGGGAGACGAGGCAAGCCTCGACGATGACGAATTCGTCGTGCCTGAGGATCCCTTCGAACAAGAGCGTTTTAAACGCAGGCTTATGGCCACGGCAAACAGCCTAAAGAAAAAGCAGCAACAGCTTAGAGCTGATCAAAATCTGCTAGCCGACAGATGGACCGAAGTCCTCGCGGCCGAAGAGCATGAACTCGAACGCCCCTCCAAAAGCTACCCCAAACGCAAGCTGCTCCCCCGATTAGAGGAGGAGGCATATAAACCTGCATCACCAGCGCACAATACGGCTGACCGACCACCTCGTGGCCGCGACAGAGAGGCCTCTAGGCCCTCCACTAGAACCGTACCCCGGCATCGCTCGAAAAGTACGAAGCCACGGGAGAATGCGCCGGACTTGCGAGACATATTGGAGGATAAGGCAAGACAATCAAGATCGATCTACGGAACGCGTGGGCGCCCCACGATGCGCGACGACGACCGTCGTGCCGGATACAGCAACTCCGGTCGGGCCAAACACAGTAGACAAAGCTCGCTTGAGCTACGTCGTGATATAGCCCAATATAGAGGCGCCGCACACCCACTATGCTTCACAGATGAAGTAATGGATTGTCAAATCCCCGAAGGGTTCAAACCAGTGAACATCGAATCCTACGATGGCACAACAGACCCCACGGTTTGGATCGAAGACTATGTCCTTCATATCCACATGGCCCGCGGTGACGATCTTCACGCCATCAAATATCTCCCACTCAAGCTTAAAGGACCAGCTCGACATTGGCTTAACAGCTTGCCAGCAGAATCAATTGGGTGTTGGGAGGACCTGGAAGCCGCATTCCTCGACAACTTCCAGGGCACATATGTGCGACCACCAGACGCCGATGACCTAAGCCACATAATTCAGCAGCCAGACGAATCGGCCAGACAATTCTGGACACGGTTCCTAACAAAGAAAAATCAAATCGTTGACTGTTCGGATGCAGAGGCCCTCGCAGCCTTCAAACATAACATCCGCGACGAGTGGCTTGCCCGGCACCTAGGACAGGAAAGGCAGAAATCCATGGCAGCCCTCACATCACTGATGACCCGCTTCTGCGCGGGAGAGGACAGCTGGCTAGCCCGCAGTAACAACCTCAGCAAAAATTCTGGCAGTCCGGATACCAAGGACCGCAATGGCAGGTCGCGTCGCAACAAGAGCAAACGCCACGTTAACGGCGATAACACTGAGGATACGGCAGTCAATGCCGGATTTAGAGGCTCCAAACCCGGTCAGCGGAAAAAGCCATTCAAAAGAACTACTCCGGGTCCGTCCAATTTGGACCGAATACTCGACCGCTCTTGCCAGATACACGGCACCCCCGAAAAGCCAGCTAATCACACCAACAGGGATTGTTGGGTATTCAAGCAGGCAGGCAAGTTAATTGTCGAAAACAATGACAAGGGGCTGCATAGCGATGACGAGGAAGAGACCCGGCCGCCGAACAATACAGGACAGAAGGGTTTCCCCCCACAAGTGCGGACGGTGAACATGATATACGCAACCCACATACCCAAAAGGGAGCGGAAGCGTGCACTCAGGGACGTATACGCGATGGAGCTAGTCGCCCAAAGTTCAATACATGGTCCTCTTGCCCTATCACTTTTGATCGAAGGGACCACCCCACCAGCATCCGCCATGGCGGATTCGCCGCATTGGTTTTAGACCCGATCGTCGATGGATTTCACCTCACCAGAGTCCTGATGGACGGCGGCAGCAGCCTGAACCTGCTTTATCAGGATACAGTGCGCAAGATGGGCATAGACCCCTCAAGGATTAAACCCACAAAGACGACCTTCAAAGGCGTCATACCAGGTGTAGAAGCCAATTGTACAGGCTCAGTTACACTGGAAGTGGTCTTCGGATCCCCGGATAACTTCCGAAGCGAGGAGTTAATCTTCGACATAGTCCCGTTCCGCAGCGGCTATCATGCTTTTCTCGGACGGACCGCATTTGCAAAGTTCAACGCGGTACCGCACTACGCATGCTTCAAGCTCAAGATGCCAGGCCCTCGAGGAGTCATCACGGTCAACGGAAACACGGAACGCTCTCTCCGAACAGAGGAACATACAGCGGCTCTCGCGGCAGAAGTACAGTGCAGCCTCTTAAGGCAATTCTCGAGTCCGGCCGTTAAGCAACCGGACACGGCTAAATGCACCCGGAGTAACCTACAACAAGACCACCTGGCACGTTCCGAGCACGCGTAGCAATGCGGCCCCAGCCCCAGCCCTTGCAAAATTACAAGACTGGTCCTTCGCGTACATCATTACGCTCTGGAGATACCATGGGCATAGGGGGAGGGGCACGACCATGACAGGCCCAGAGTGCGGCTCAACCACACCAGGGGCACCCAAGTGTTATCTTTTTCTTTTTTTTCTTTTTTCTTTTTTCTTACCCACAGGACTCCGTTCACCAGAGGCCCTGTCCGGCAGTAGACCTGCCGAACTCATGATGCAACAGCCAGGGAAGGAGAAAGGCTACGACGAGTATCCAGGTGGTCTCCATTACGAGCATTAGATCTGTTTTATACACCATTCCGCAGCCTACCCCTGGAGGGGGACATGTTTAATAGTCCCATCCCTTGCTTACCGCACTATTTGTATCGTTCTGCATTCATGGCAGTACTTCTTGAATAAACAATGCATCACCTTTTTTCTTGTAATTGCATTCCTTCCTTATACATATGTTCATTTATGACATGTTGCATCCGTACACTTCGGTACGGCCAAATACACCAGGGGCTTAAGTTCCCCATATTATGGTGTGATAAGTCTGAACACTTTCACAAGTGCGGCACCCCGAACTTATAGCATTATATGCATCGGCTCTGAATCATGTCTTGGGTCAATAGTTGGGTTTTCCCGGCTCCCATGTTTTGGTACCTTACGTTCCGTTGTATCGGCTAAGGTAGCACTGGGAGAACCACTGCGATTGCGCCCCAGTTGAGCTGGGCGAGCGCCTCAGTGGAGAAAGCTAAAACTGACCGTCATGATGAGGCAAGAGCCGGTCGCTGTTCGAGAGGTTTTTTCGAGTCCCTAAAGACTTATGCCGCTTAGAGCGAGGAACTGGCTTTGTCCGGTCAAGGCGTGGATAGCGCCCCAAATTCGGCCTTCCGAACACTAGGGGCTTCGCCGAAATTTAAAATTATAGAATTCTATGGCTAAGTGAGAGTGTTCAAGCACTGTAAGTCCGGTTGCCTTGTTCGTTGTGTTGAACGCCTCCCTAGATGGACCCAAAAATGGGAACAAGAGCGCTCAAGTTTATCCCGGACACCCCAGCACTCGTGGCATGGGGGCTGAAGCCGACGACTTGCCATCCCTCAGATTTGATAAACGGCCGCACAGAAGGTAATATTTTAAATTAACAAGCGTTGCTTAGCGCATACGAACAAAGTTTTCGGCGCACAGGATAACAAAATGCGAGTTTACTCAAATATTACATCTTTGGACACTCACCCGCAATAATGCGGGCACCCTTCAGGACACCCTTATAATACATCTCGGGTGTGCGATACTCCTTGCCTGGCGGTGGCGCGTCCGTCACAAGCTTCTCAGCATCCATCTTGCCCAGTGCACCTTAGCACGAGCAAGGGCCCGACGGGCACCTTCAATGCAGGCGGTGTGCTTGATGACTTCAACCCAGGGACACGCATCCACCAGCCGCCGCACCAGGCCGAAGTAGCTCCCAGGCATGGCCTCTTGGGGCCATAGCCAAACTATAAGGCCCTTCATGGCCTGTTCGGCCACCTTGTGGAGCTCGACCAGCTGCTTCAGCTGGTCGCTAAGGGGCACCGGATGTCCGGCCTCAGCATACTGAGACCAGAATACCTTCTCCGCGTCGAGCTCCCCTCCTCGGCTCTGTAGAAAGTAGCAGCATCGGACACGCTGCGGGGCAGATCTGCGAACGCTCCTGGAGAGCTCCGAATTCGGGTAAGTAACAGGTAATTCACTTTAACATGCTTGCTTTGCATGAAGAATGCCTTACCCGCCGCTATTTTCTTCACATCCTTGATTTCCTAGAGGGCCTTATGGGCATCGGCCTTAGCGGCCTTGGCACTCTCAAGAGCCGACGCAAGCTCAGACTCTCGAGTCTTCGAGTCACGCTCCAAACTCTCGTGCTTTTCCACGAGAGCCTGGAGTTCTTGCCGTACCTCCGCCACCCGCGCCTCCTGCTTCTCTCGCTCAGCTTGTTCCGCGGCCGCGGACACCGCCTCCTTTAGGGTGGCCACCTCGTTCGTGGCCCCTGGAGTACTCACGTTATCCTTGTTATTTCTCTTGCAACCAAATCCTTTTCTGTAAGGTACAACTTTAATACGGTGTTACTCACCTTCCTTGTCCTCGAGCTGCTTCTTGGCACGGCCGAGCTCGCTCTCGGACCACTCGAGGCTCTGCTTCAAGGTATTGACCTCCGTAGTCAGTGCGGCAGAGGTCAGCAGCGCAGCCTGCATTCCCATATTGACATATTTTTGTTAAGACTCCTGCGTATATCTTTTTAGATTCTCAGTCCGGCCTTTCTTTCCGAACATCGAACCAAGCATCAGGGGCTACTGTCTATGCCATATTATATTACATATCTTAAAATTCTTACCTCAAAGCCTGTTAGAAGGCTGCTGCAGGCTTCGGTCAGCCCGCTCTTGGCGAGCTGAACCTTCTGAATCACCGCACTCATAACAGTGCGGTGTTCTTCTTTGATGGAAGCGCCATTAAGCGCCTCCAGCAAGTTATCCGGCGCCTCCGGTTGGACGGAGGCCGCCGGTGTCACGGTCTTGCCCTTCTTACGAAGGGGCCGCCCGCCGGACTCCGGAACCACTGCAGGTTCCGGTGCGGAGTCCGGCACAAAGTCCGGGAGGTTGCCCTGCGGAACCTCCGGGGCCTCCTCCTCCTGGTGGGTCCCTTCCCGGGATCCCACCTCGGCGTCATCAGCATCACGGGGGGTGGAGGCGGTCGGAAGAGAATCCATATCCGACGTACCCAAGGACCCGCTCGACGAAGCGGGAAGATCGTCCTTGGGCGGACTACAGGGTTGTATGCGGCATTAGAAAGACACCATGTGACAAAAAGAAAAATTATCAATCATCTAGGAGTCTGGATACTTACGATCTCGCCAGGGGCTTGGCCCTTGAGGGCCACTCCCCGTCGCCATCGCCGACGTTGGCGGAACAGTCCGGGGGAAGGGTCCTTCCCTTCTTGGACCCTTCGGCCTCCCCCGTTGGGGAGGCCTTCCTCTTCTTCTCTCCCCCCGCTTGGGGAGAGGCCTCTTTCTCCTCCTCGTCTTCGTGGGAGGAGTCCGCCTCGGAGTCATCGGACGATGAGTCCGATACCACCTGACGCCGTGAACTCCTTCGGGTTCCCGTGGCCTTCTTCTTGGCCTTCTTCTCCGGCACCACGTAAAGTGCCGGGACCAGCAGCCCTGTCAAACGGGCGTCCCCTGGGTCTTCTGGAAGGGGAGCCGGACAGTTAACCTGTCTGGACGTCGTCTGCCAGGCCTGTTAAAGGTATTGGGAGTTTAGATCCCGCAAAAGGTCAAAACATGAAAAGCAAGTGTCCCATAAAGGATAACATGGCTTACCTCGCCAGCTGGACGCTGCGAGCTGAATCCGCGATCTTCGGTAGTGGATGCGGGAGTTTCGGCGCCCTTGAACAGCACCCTCCAGGCCTCTTTGTACGTAGTGTCGAAGAGCCCGCTCAAGGTCTGGTGCTGTGCCGGATCAAACTCCCATAAATTGAAGTCCCGTTGCTGGCAGGGGAGAATCCGGCGGACGAGCATAACCTGGATCACGTTGACAAGCTTGAGCTTCTTGTTCACCAGGGTTTGGAGACAGGACTGGAGTCTGGTCAGCTCTTCCAAACTACCCCATAGCAGTCCCTACTCTTTCCAGGAGGTGAGCTGCATAGGGATGCCATATCTGAATTCGGGGGCCGCTGCCCATTTAGGGTCACGCGGCTCGGTGATGTAGAACCACCCCAATTGCCACCCTTTGATGGACTCCACGAAGGCGCCCTCGAGCCAGGTGACGTTGGGCTAACCACGTCCGTATTGATGGTAAAACTCGCTTATCTCCCAAGCGCCACAATCAATGGCGCGGTTGGGTTACCCACGTCCGTATTGATGGGAATCCCGGAATAAGGGGAACACGATCTCTGCTTCGACAAGACGTGCCAAGGAAACCGCTTCGCTAAACACGCTGAGGTGGTATAATGAAAACGATTTGAGTAAAAGCTTGGTTGTGGTGTGACGTCACGCCACAAAATACGTCAGCAGATTGAATTTGTGTAAATATTATTCTCTCTACGGTGGTATGTGGAATTTATTTTACAGAGCCGGACACTATCCTGGTGTTCACGATCTTCTATAAATTATTCGGAGGAGGAACCCGCCTTGCAATGCCGAAGACAATATGCGCGCCGGACTCGTCATCATTGAAGCCTGGTTCAGGGGCTACTGAGGGAGTCCTGGACTAGGGTGTGTCCGGATAGCCGAACTATCATCATCGGCCGGACTCCAAGACTATGAAGATACAAGATTGAAGACTCCGTCCCGTGTCCGGATGGGACTTTCCTTGGCGTGGAAGGCAAGCTTGGCAATACAGATATGTAGATCTCCTACCATTGTAACCGACTCTGTGTAACCCTAGCCCTCTCCGGTGTCTATATAAACCGGAGGGTTTTAGTCCGTAGGACACGACAACAACAACAACAACAACAACAACAACAACAACAACAACAACAACAACAACAACAACAACAACAACAACAACAACAACAACAATCATACCATAGGCTAGCTTCTAGGGTTTAGCCTCCTTTATCTCGTGGTAGATCCACTCTTGTACTACCCATATCATCAATATCAATCAAGCAGGAGTAGGGTTTTACCTCCATCGAGAGGGCCCGAACCTGGGTAAAAACATCGTGTCCCTTGTCTCCTGTTACCATCCGCCTAGACGCACAGTTCGGGACCCCCTACCCGAGATCCGCCGGTTTTGACACCGACACCCACTAAGGCCCATTAGGTCACCGGGGGGTTCCGGTAACCTCCCGGTACTCCGGTAAAATGCCGATTCACCCGGAACACTTCCGATGTCCAAACATAGGCTTCCAATATATCAATCTTTATGTCTCGACCATTTCGAGACTCCTCGTCATGTCCGTGATCACATCTGGGACTCCGAACAAACTTCGGTACATCAAAACTTATAAACTCATAATAAAACTGTCATCGTAACATTAAGCATGCGGACCCTACGGGTTCGAGAACTATGTAGACATGACCTACAACTATTCTCGGTCAATAACCAATAGCGAAACCTAGATGCCCATATTGGCTCCTACATATTCTACGAAGATCTTTATCGGTCAAACCGCATAACAACATACGTTGTTCCCTTTGTCATCGGTATGTTACTTGCCCGAGATTCGATCGTCGGTATCCAATACCTAGTTCAATCTCGTTACTTGCAAGTCTCTTTACTCGTTACGTAATGCTTCATTCCGTAACTAACTCATTAGCTACATTGCTTGCAAGGCTTGTAGTGATGTGCATTACCGAGAGGGCCCAGAGATACCTCTCCGACAATTGGAGTGACAAAACCTAATCTCGAAATACGCCAACCCAACATGTACCTTCGGAGACACCTGTAGTACTCCTTTATAATCACCCAGTTACGTTGTGACGTTTGGTAGCACCCAAAGTGTTCCTCCGGTAAACGGGAGTTGCATAATCTCATAGTTACAGGAACATGTATAAGTCATGAAGAAAGCAATAGCAATATACTAAACGATCAAGTGCTAGGCTAACGGAATGGGTCATGTCAATCACATCATTCTCCTAATGATGTGATCCCATTAATCAAATGACAACACATGTCTATGGTTAGGAAACATAACCATCTTTGATTAATGAGCCAGTCAAGTAGAGGCATACTAGTGACGTTATGTTTGTCTATGTATTCACACATGTATCATGTTTCCGGTTAATACAATTATAGCATGAATAATAAACATTTATCATGATATAAGGAAATAAATAATAACTTTATTATTGCCTCTAGGGCATATTTCCTTCAACCTTCGGCGGAATCCACGTCTTCATCGGCCGGATCGGTGAGCCGGGCCCTGAGCCGGACAACTGCACCGACCTCGTCGAGACGGCTCAGCGTGCGAGGAAGACCCGGACTCAGCCGGTCATGAGGCGTGCCTTCGTGGGCTGCATCCACGGAGAGGAACTTTCTGGATCTGAAGATGGGGGTGAGACGGCCGTCCTTTCAGACGGTGACTCGTCCACCGGCTCAACAGATTCGTTGTATCAGGTACAAGACGGCGCGCTCGGGGGCTGTCCCGATGGCATCAGTATTCCGGACCTCGATGAGCTGCCAAGATGGGTCGGAATCTTCATGGCTGGAACTCAGCCCGGTTCAAATTCTATAGCGGCGGCAGCGATCACATCCGGATCAGGAGCAGCCGGGGCAGGCGGCCCCGTGCGCCCACCGGCTCAGGTGCTGATGGATCTCATGGACAAGCTTACAGCCCTGTTAACCGCCACGGTTATTCCTGCAGATAAGGATGAGCATGACACAGCGGTAGCGCAAGTACGTGAGGAGATAGCTCAGGCCAAGGAGGCTTCGGCAGCTGAGGATACTAGACTAGCTACGGAGCGGGCGGCTCTCGACGCCCGGGCACAGCGCTTGCAGTCAGAAGCTTACCAACTCACGATGAGTTTAAACGCATCCAATGAGGTAATGAGGAGGAGACATCAGAGAACGCAGTCCCGTTTACCTCCGAATTACGACCCCCGGGTTCTCTTTGCTACGCCCGGAGTCGGCCCTAGTAACCCGCCAGATGCCGATCCGCTCGTGATAACCGGAACAGGAGGACCGGCTCAGCCTCGGGATATGGTGCTGCCTCACATGAGCATGCCACCACCGCGTTATGTGCCGATTCCACCGGGTCACTTTTCCAACCCCATGGAGAATTTAATTGCAGCTTCAGCGCGCTTAGCGGCTCTTCCTATGGAATGCGATGACCCGATGACGGTGGAAACCCGGAGGGTCAGAGAGCTCCTCCAGACAGCCCTAGCTCAGCAGGAGACCTATTCTTACAGCCGGGACAGGATTCATTCAACTCCCCCGCCCTGGGTAGCACCACCTCGCCAGAACCAGAGCCCGAGTTACAGCAGGCGCATGGAGTCGGAAGCTTTGTCGAGCAACGCCCAACGGCGTAACCAGCCCGGGGGCTATAACCCGACGCAGGACCAAGTACGTCAGGAGAATGATCACCCGGAGTATCCAATGACATCTGTTGAGGCAGGAGTAGCCACTAGAACTGGCGGTGTCCCTTGCCTAGTGCCGGCTCTGCGCGATGTACGTCTGCCCAAGGACTTCAAGGGACCTCGAAAGGTACCAAATTACACGGCCGATTTACAGCCCGAGGCGTGGATCGAGAGTTATGAGATGGCCATGGAGTTGCTGGAAGTCAATGACGCGGCAATGGCTAAATATTTCACCATGATGTTAGATGGAACAGCCCGGTCGTGGTTGAAAGGCTTGCCACCCAATTCCATTGGCTCATGGGGCGAGTTAAAGGCCCGGTTCATCCAGAACTTCAAGGACACCTGTAAACAATCTGTCGATTGTGGACTTGACGGATTGCAAACAAGAGGAAGGTGAATCCACCACCCATTGGGTACGCCGGGTCAAGGAGATAATTCATTCCTTCGATAAGATGGACGCCGGGTCTGCAGTTCTTATGCTGGAGAAAAATTGCCGTTTTGAGCCGCTAAGGCAGAAACTGGGGTGCCTCAAGCGTGACCTCACAGATATGGGTACGCTGATGGCGGCTTTAGTCAAATACGCCGATTCTGATAGTACCAAGGATCCCGCGTCTGACGATGAGAAGACAGGGAAGGGAAAAAGGAACGGCAATGGAAAGGGTCAGCAGCATAACCCCAGGAGTCAAGGCGGCAATAAGCGTAAGGCGGACGGTAACCCAGAGTTTGTGGCCAATGCCAACGTACGAGGTAACAATCCGAGACGTAAGGGTAAACCGCCACGATCCGGCGGGTCAGGCCCATCGCTGGAGCAATTACTCAATGAGCCCTGCGCGAGACACGGCACCCGGGAACGGCCGGCCACACATCTATGGAAGGATTGTGCGATCATGAAGGCATTTAAAAATTCCAACACCTTCGATGGCGGTCAAGGGACTGGTGGCGGCTCAGGGACCGGCGGCTTTCATGGCCCGGGCGGTGGTTCAAATTCCGGTTTTCAGGGGCATCCAGGTGGTAACAGTCAGCAGCAATGTGGTCAAGGTGGACAGCAGCAACAGTCGGGTTATCAAAGCCATCCGAAGCAGTTGAGTGGTGGACAGTATCACGTGTTTACCACTAGCTTGTGCAAACGTGACCAGAAGGTTCATAAGAGGGCTGTGTTTAAGGTGGTCAGAGCAGCCCATCATATGGAGCAGGGAGGATCATCCTCCGCGGGTCGATAACCCGAGTCAGTTGGCATTGGTAGTGGCGCCTCAAGTTGGTGGGTATAAGTTCACCAAGGTGCTCATGGATGGGGGTAGTAGCATCAACATCCTTTACTACGAGACCTTTTAGCGCATGGGGTTGACTGATAAAAATCTGAGAACATCCAACACTGTTTTCCATGGAGTTGTCCCTGGTAAGTCGGCTTACCCAGTTGGCAGGATTGAGCTGGAAGTGGCTTTTGGAGACGAACATGACTCCCGAGCTGAGAAGTTGATGTTTGAAGTGGTCAAGATCAGGATCCCATACCACACTCTGTTTGGACGGCCGGCTTATGCTAAGTTTATGGCCCGGCCATGTTAAGTTTATTTACAGCTCAAGATGCCGGGTTACAAGGGCACCATCACTGTACATGGCAGTCGTAAGGTGGCATTGGAGTGTGAAGAAGGTGACGCGGCTTATGTTGAGTCGGCCTGTGCAGCAGAGGAGCTCAAATTTTATCAAGATAATGTTGACCCGGCGGATATGACATCCCTGAAGAAGCCGACTACAGAGCATGATCCAGCGTTGAAATTTAAGTCGGCGGCTGAGACAAAGCTTGTTGACTTTACCCCGGGTGATTCTTCCAAACAGTTCAGCATCAGCAACAACTTGGATCCCAAATAGGAAAGCGCGCTCATCAAGTTCATCCGTGAGAACCGAGACATCTTTGCATGGAAACCTTATGACATGCCGGGTGTACCGAGGGAACTCGCTGAGCACACTCTCAATATTGATCCAAAGTATAAGTCGGTCAGGCAGTTTCTTTGTCGTTTTAATGAAGAACGATGGAAAGCTATTGGGGAAGAAGTCGCCCGGCTCTTAGCGGCCGGGTTTATCATTGAAGTTTTTCACCCGGAGTGGTTGGCTAACCCGGTGCTTGTCCTCAAGAAGAACGGCACCTGGCGGATGTGTGTGGACTACACGGACTTGAACAAGGCTTGTCCGGCTGACCCTTTTGCTCTTCCCTGTATTGATCAAATCATTGATGCTACGGCGGGTTGTGAGCGTTTGAGTTTTTTGGATGCTTACTCCGGTTATCATCAGATTAAGATGGCAGTTAAGGACCAGGAGAAGACGGCTTTCATCACTCTGTTTGGAGCCTTCTGCTATGTATCAATGCCATTTGGGCTCAAGAGTGCCCAGGCGACTTATCAGCGGTGTGTGCAGAACTGCTTGCATGACCAAATTGGGCGTAATGTCCATGCCTATGTGGATGACATTGTGGTGAAGTCCAGAGAAAAGGAGACTTTGATATCTGACTTACAGGAGACCTTTGATAATCTCCGGGTTTACAAGATGATGCTTAACCCGACCAAATGTGTGTTTGGCGTTCCTGCGGGCAAGCTCTTGGGTTTTCTGGTGTCCAACAAAGGCATCGAAGCTAACCTGGAGAAGATTAAGGCAATTACCTCCCTGGCTAAACCGGCGTGCATCAATGATGTTCAGCGACTGGCGGGTCGCGTTGCCGCCTTAAGTTGATTCATAAGTTGGCTCGGTGAGAAAGCCCTCCCATTGTATCAGATGATGAAGAAAACTGACACCTTTGTTTGGAGTGAGGCCGCTGATGCTGCTTTTGAAGACTTAAAGAGACAATTGTCTGAGCCGCCGGTTCTTGCGGCTCCAATTGACAAAGAGCCTTTACTGTTATATGTGGCTTCCAATTCACGAGCCGTCAGTGTTGCCATCATGGTGGAGCGTAAGGAAGCCGGTAAGGAGCATCCGGTTCAACGGCCGGTTTACTACATCAGTGAGGTGCTCATTGAATCCAAGCAAAGGTACCCGCATTGGCAAAAACTTGTTTATGGGGTGTTCATGGCAAACCGGAATTTGAAGCAGTATTTTCAAAGCCATCCTATAACTGTGGTAAGTTCTGCCCCTTTGGGAGACATCATTCAGAACAGAGAGGCCACAGGACGAGTCGCCAAGTGGGCTATCGAGCTCGGGCCTCATGGCTTGAAATACATGCCTCGGACAACTATTAAGTCTCAGGCCTTGGTGGACTTCATCAATGATTGGACAGAGCTGCAGGCACCTGAGGAGAAGCCGGATAGCACATACTGGACAATTCACTTTGACGGGTCTAGGCAGCTAGAAGGCTCGGGGGCTGGAGTGGTATTAACTTCCCCTCGAGGTGACAAATTATGTTATGTACTCCGGCTTATGTTTCCATGTACTAACAATGCAGATGAATATGAGGCATTACTCCATGGTCTCCGGATGGCTAAGGAGATGAACTTAAGCCGAGTACGATGCTTGGGCGACTCGGATTTGGTGGCTCAACAAGTGTCAGGCAAGTGGGATTCCAAAGGCCCCCTCGTGGCGGCTTATTCTCGTGAGGTAGATGCGGTGGCTGGTCACTTCACGGGTTATCAAGTGGAGCACATTGATCGAAGGAAGAATGAGGCGGCTGATGCTTTAAGCCGGTTGGGATCCCAACGTAAGCTGGTGCCGCCCAACACCTTTCTTGATGTCTTACGTAACCCTTCGGTCAAGGTGCCTACCGAGGAAGACTTAGCAGTGCCAGACCCGGAGGCACAGCTGGTGGCGGCTCTTCATGTTATCCCGGATTGGACGGTGCCTTACTTGGCTTATATGACCCGGGGTGAATTGCCGGAGGATGAGACATTGGCGAGACAAATTGTCAGGCGCTCCAAATTCATGACGATTGTTAACGGCGAGTTACATCATCTTAGTGTCACGGGGGCGTTTCAACGCTGCGTGTCACCTACCGAAGGCCAAGAAATACTTCGTGAGATCCACGAAGGAGATTGTGGCCATCATGCCGAGTCAAAATCCCTTGTAGCCAAGGCTTTTCGTCATGGTTTCTATTGGTTGACGGCTCACGCTGACGCGGAAGATCTGGTCAGTAAATGTGATGGGTGTCAAAAGTTCTCACGACGAGCTCATGTGCCGGCTCAAGAGTTAAGGATGATCCCAAACACCTGGCTGTTTGCAGTCTGGGGGCTTGACATGGTCGGACCTTTCAAAAGGTCTAAGGACAAAAAGACACATCTGCTGGTGGCAGTGGACAGGTTTACCAAGTGGGTTGAGGCAGAGCCGGTCAGTAAGTGTGATGCAGCCATGGCGGTACAGTTCATGAAAAAGGTGATCTTTCGTTTTGGTTTTCCACATAGCATCATAACTGATAATGGCACTAATCTCTCTAAGGGTGCCATGGAAGAGTTCTGTCAAAGAGAACATATCCGGCTTGATGTTTCGGCTGTTGCTCATCCTCAATCCAATGGTCAAGCAGAGAGAGCTAATCAAGAGATCCTGAAAGGCATCAAACCCCGGCTCTTGGTCCCTTTACAGCGGACTCTGGGTTGTTGGGTGGAGGAGTTACCCTCCGTGTTATGGAGCATCAACACTACGCCTAACAGGTCCACGGGATACACACCTTTCTTCATGGTTTATGGAGCAGAGGCGGTCCTGCCAAGTGACATCCGGCACGACTCACCCCGAGTGCCGGCTTACGTTCAGGCGGATAACGAAAAGGCTCGTCAGGATGCACTTGACTTGTTGGACGAGGAGCGAGACTTAGCAATAGCCCACTCGGAGATTTATCAGCAAGACCTGCGCCGCTATCACAGCCGCCGGGTTAGGAGCAGAACCTTTCAAGAAGGCAACTTGGTGCTCCGGCTCATCCAGGATCAGTCTGATATGCACAAGTTATCCCCACCTTGGGAAGGGCCCTTTGTGGTCAGCAAGAATCTGCACAACGGGTCATATTATCTCATCGATATTCGAGAGCACAAGGACTCATTTAAATCGGAGGAAGAGACCCGCCGACTGTGGAACATAGCTCATCTCCGGCCTTACTATACTTAAGTTTCTTTTTTAAGATACTTTTTATAATGTACATATTATATAAAGCAATAAAGCAGGACCTCTGTCCTTTTTTCCCATAAAGAAATGTTTCATGTTTTCTTTATCAGGTGATGGACACTACCAACAGGGGACGGATCATATCTGAATCCGGCTTTCCCTTTGGTCCGGCTTATGATCATATCTGAATCTAGCCTTGGTCACTTGGGGGCTTCCTGTTCAAACATAGGTCGTATTCGAACCAAAGAGAACATAGCTGTCAATACCCACTTGATCGGCATATTGCCAAACCCACTTGGGGGCTTCCTGATCAAATTTGAATCATAGCTTAACACCTTTGGGTCTGACGTGGATCGTATTCGAATCAGCGTCATTAAACAACTCTGATGTTCACTTGGGGGCTTCCTGTTCAAACATAGGTCGTATTCGAACCAAAGAGAACATAGCTGTCGATACCCACTTGATCGGCATCGCCAAAGCCACTGGGGGCTATATGATCGTATCCAAATCTTAGCTTAACCCCTTTGGAACGGTTTTCTGATCGTATTCGAATCAGGAGCCTGTGAATATTTGCAAGTATGATTATTTTCACTATCATTGAAACCTTCTTGAGGAGATGGTTCTTGATCTTTCCGGTTTTATATTAGTTACTTCAGGTTCTAACAAGTGTCGGGTAAAAACTTATATGAGCCGGAGAGGTTATCAAAAGGGTCGCAGTGAATCGTCGAGGAAGCCTTGCCTGTTTTACGTACAGGTTAAAACGGAGCAAGGTGAAATATCAAGGAAACATCTGATTAACATAAGCAAGATGAAAATAGTACTGGCGGCTTAACAAAAGCAATAAGTACCATAAGGCATGACAGGCATTAAGGAGTTTTTCTATCCTATTACAAGACTCCTCGAGTCTGAATAAGTGAAGCATTGTTCTTTGCAAGGTTATAACCCGGCTAGCGGCTCATTCCTCCGGCTGGCTTGATGACTCTGGATTATCCTTCCCCGCCTCTCCTTCGGTTGTTTTGTCCTGGAAGGTGGACGAGGCCCAGTCAATGCCACTCAAAGCTTCAAATTTAGCTTCATCATCTATTAAACTGGCCGGGTCCACTTCAGGGGCAAAGGTATGCTTACGCGTTGGAGGGATCAGGCTGACTTGGTCATATGGGACATTTGGGATTCTCCGGTTCTCGCTATCATAACCCGGCGAATACTTGGTGAGATCAGTATCCTCTCCAATGAGAGTCGCCAGGGGGCGTACGACTTCAACACAAGCAGTGAAGTCCTGTTCGCCAAAAGCAGTGCCGTCCTCCTTAAGACATGGATATCCAAGAGAGAGGTCAGCAAGGTCAAGTTCTGGCACCCATGCTTTTGCCCGACTCAACGCAGCCACGGCTCCGGCTCTCACGGATGCCCGCCTTAAGTCTTGAATGCGTTGAGGTAGCACCGACAGATGTCTCAACACGTCTTGCAAAAGCCGGGGAGAGGTATTGGATAAGGCCACAGCGGTCAACGCATGCTGTGACCCAGAGTATAGCTGCTCCACCAAGGTATACACTGCTTTAAGCTTGACCAGCATATTTTCCTTCAGATTGGTACTCCTGGGGCCTGCATATTCACAGGTATAACAAGTAAGTCGGAGGCAAAATATTATGATAACTCTTGAAAGATTACAATATTTACGGGCGACTTACCAAAGATAGCTGAGACCATTTGGGATATGTGCCGCTTTAAGTCGGACAGCTCATTTGTTGCCTCGGCAAGAGATGCCTCCGCTATTTCAGCCCGGGTGACCAGTGAAGCCCTCTCATCAACCCAAGCCTTCTTTTCCGATTCAAAATTTTTCTTCAGCTTCTCTTGTTCAGAGACACTGAATTCAAACTTGGAATTGGCTTTTTGAGCTTCGATTTCTTGGGTTTTCAACTGGCTCTTCAGATCAGCAATCTCCGCCTCAAATTGACTTATGGTGGCCTGCATTGACATCAGGTTATGGTAAGAATCTTGGTAAGATAACATTTAAGTCCCAAGCATTTTACAAGTAAAGATACTTGGCACTTGGGGGCTAATGTATGTTTAAAGAATTTTTAATCTATTTTACCAAGTCACACATATTAAGTCTCCAGCACTTTACAAGTAAAGGTACTTGACACTTGGGGGCTAATGTATAACCCAAATTCAAAGTTTCATGCTACCTCCGGGTTAAATATATTCAATTTAAACCGGACAAAGTTAATGGCAAGCAGATTATTAAGTCTACAACATATTCATTCATAAGCAATAGACTTGGGGGCTGGTACAGTAAGTAAGATTCAGAGTAAAAGCTAGAATTTTACCTCAGATTTATGTTGTATTTGCTTCACCATGTCAATTTCCAGGTCACGACTACTGTGTACTTGGTTCAGATAGCCCGAGACTATATCACCAATACTTAGGTGAGAGTAATCAGTGATGTCTTGTTTGGACTTCCGGCGCTGGGCAAACTCCTCCTTGGCAGTGCATTGGGCAAGGGCAGTAGGCCAGCCCGGTTCAACGTATTGGCTCTTCACAATTTCAACCTCTGGGTCAGCCGTCTTGGCCGGGCTAGGAATTTCCGGGTCATCCGAGTTGTGAATTACGTCTTCTGCAGGCGGGTCAGAAGTTGGCTCCGGAATGTCCGAAGCCGGTTCAGGCGGAGGCTGATGAGTGGAGCTGTCTGGAACAGATGAGTCAAGCACCAGTTCAGTAACCACCGGGTCTTGGGACGGCTTATTCTTCTTGGCCCTCTTGTTGGGCTTTACTTGCAAGCTGTCAATCAAAGGTGGAAGGATAAGTATCAAAGTATAAGTATGGATAAACTCAAAATAAGAAAGGTTATATTACCCGGGAGCCGTTTTGAAAGCCGGCATGTTCAATTGCATCGACTCATCAGAAGAAGGGGAGGTATCCTGATAGTTGGAATTAGAGGAATTGAGAGGTTGGCGAATCAAACCCATCAAGGGTAAAACAAAATGTAAGTCGGAGATAACCTCGGTCCGACGCTTCCTGGTTACATCGGGTAAGCCGGAGGAAAGCTCTGCGTCCTGGTTGGCCCGAGTCTGTCGCCGGTTCTCAAGCTGTTGTTGCTTCAAAAGAAATTGAGGATCTTGGTAAGCGAGAGGGTGTGAAAACCTTACTTTCCGGGTCACCCTTCGGATTCTTTGTGTTGGCAAAGGCTCTGAGTCGGAGGAAATTATAGTTACCTCTTCGCCAGCTGCTTGACTGTTCCCAGTATCCTCCTGAAAGGATCAAATGTCAGTAAGATAACGGCAAAGGAGTTGAAGAAAATCAAAAAAGATTACCTCTTCCTCATCTGACGAAGAGTCGTCCAATTTAAGCATATCAGAGGCGCTGGGTTTCTTCTTTTTAGAGGTACACTCCTGGCGGCTTTCCTTTCGGTCTTCTTGGACACCCGAGCCAGTTTTGCAGCCTCATGGTCATACTTGACCTTCCAGAAGTTGTCATCGGCCTGTGGGAAAAGACAAAGAATCATAAGTACCAGAAGGTAACATATTAAAGAGTATTTGTGAAGACTAGTAACTTACTGCAGGAGCCGGATTCTTCTTGCAGAAGGGAAGCAAACTGAAAGTATTACTGGTTACAGTGCCTTCCTTCAATAGCGATTGGACTGTAGCATCTACCACATCATCTGGTAAGTTCTCAGGGCTATGACGCAGTAGTCGTCCTTTTCGCCTGTGTAAGTACACATTAAGCCGGAGCGGCGGCTTAATGGTAGTATCCGCCAGGTGACCCAGACCCGGACCAAGTCAATGCCAGTTAACCCGTTGCCTAAAAGGGCTTTGATCTTTCTGATGGTGGGGTTAAGACGCAGCCACTGAACACCAGTTAACTTGTCAGCCAGATGATGATTGGACTCAAGACGTAGGGCACGAAAGCCGGGCAGAGGCTTCTCGTTGGCTGGAGAGGTGTCTTGACAGTAGAACCACGTCTGGTTCCAGTCTTTGGGGTGACTCGGCAGCTCAACATAAGGGAAAAGGCAGTCTCTCCGCCGCTGGATTGAGATGCCGCCAAGCTCAATACTAGGCCCATTGGCGCGTTCATTCTGCCAGTTCAAGTAGAAAAGCTCTCTGAACAGCAGCGGACTCGGTTCCTCTCCTAAGTATACCTCGCAGAAGACTTGAAAGTTACACAGATTGGACACGGAGTTGGGTCCAATGTCTTGAGGCCTCAGGTCAAAGAAATCCAGAACTTCCCTGAAGAATTTTGAGCCAGGAGGGGCAAATCCACGGTTCATGTGGTCTGTGAAAACTACTACCTCCCCGTCTTTGGGTTGAGGTATCTCCTCAGACGGGTGAGGGGCACGATAGGACATGACCTCCTTTTTTGGCAGATGGCCCGATGCTACAAACTCGGCAAGTTTGCTTTTGGTGACTTTGGATGGAACCCAGTTGCAAGTCAAAGGGTCCTTAGCCGCCTTAGGAGCCATAACGGCAGTGGCCTACGACAAAGTAAAAAAGTTCCGGTTCAAATTTAACCCGGGAGAAATATTCAAATTTATTTAAAATAGTGGCTTAAGCAAGGGACCTAATGATATAAGGGTGATTGTGCAGTAAAAGTTTAAACCGCTATCAGGATCAACAGTCATTCAAGGATTTTTTAACCGGACACCTAGACAGTGGTGCTAAAGTAAGTTTTCCATAAGAAGCTTTCCGGGTGATAGAAACAAGTTTCACGGACAACAACCTTTATTATGGATCAAGCTATTGTTCTAAAGGAGAAAATTTCTAGACCTAAAAATAGGGCAGAGAAGTTCATGCATTCAAAGGAGGTTTCCAAACAAGAAAAATGAGACCTATTTCTATACAAGATCAACGCAAACAACTACCGCAGCAGTTCTGCACAGTTTTTACGATCTAAACAGGTTGTGGAAGTGCGGACTAGCAAGGATTCGCATCGGGCGGTGATGAACCCGATGAACTTGGCAGAGCTTCAAGATAGATCTAAGAAAGGGGAAAAAGGAACTCACGGAGGAGGATGAACAGCGGAGGCTCACCGTCGATCTCTGGTTACAGTCAGGTCGATGCAGCGGTCTGAGTTGATGAAGACGAGGGAGTCGATGGTAACGGCGGCGGAGCTTGAGAGGCAGAGAGGAGAGGAAGAAGACGACTGGAAGGGTAAAAAGGAAAAGACCCAAGTCGTGGCTATTTATAGGAAGAAGATGACTGAGATGGCACGGGAAACGAGGAGATAACAATTATTATCCAGCGGCCCTGACGCCTCGATCTTCGGAGTGATCAGTAAAGAAAAGATCCGTTGAAGGATTTGATGGAATAAAAAATGAGTTAAAGGAAGAATGACGTCATGCCGAGTTAAGACGGATCCAGAAGATGACGTCATGGCAGGTTAACAAAAACCCTCTATTAGTGAGAAGACTGAATATTTAATTCTTTAAAAATGTTTTTTAGACTGACATGAACAGGCTCAAAAAAGTCTGGGGCCTAATGTTGGGGATATGACTATTTGGGTAAGCCGCCCAGGAGGGGACGGGTTACGCAAAGAGTACTCATTAGAGGAAGCCCAAGACCAAGCATGAAGATGGCGGTTCAATAAAGAGCTTAAAGCCCACGGGCGGCTTAAGCCCATTGTAGTAAACCGCCATGATGGCAAGACTTGTAACGTAAGGTAGATTTAACTGGTCACCGAGCTGGACTCTATTTATAAGCCGACCGGGACTCTGTAAGCCGCAAGGATCAACCCGTGTATATAAGGGGACGACCTGCGGGCGACTTAGGGCAAGAAACAACACATCGAGAACCGGGCATAGCATGTCTCGCTCCCTGGTTATCGAAACATCAATACCAACCCAACTAGACGTAGGCCTTACCTTCACCGTAAGGGGCCGAACTATTATAAACTCTCTCATGTCCCTTGTCCCGATTTAACCCCTTCAAGCTTCCTAGTGGCGATGGCTCCACAACTAAGTCCTTCCACGAGGACATCTGACGTGACTATTCCACGACACCTTCCCCCATCTATATTCAGCGGCCCACTCCCCCGCAACCCGCTGTACCCTCTACTTGAACATGGTGCTTTATGCTTCATATTATTATCCAATGATGTGTTGCCATCCTATGATGTTTGAGTAGATTTTCATTGTCCTATCGATGATTGATGAATTGCTATGATTGGTTTGAGTTGCATGTTTTATTATTGGTGCTGTCCTATGGTGCACTCCGTGTCACGCAAGCGTGAGGGATCCCCGCTGTAGGGTTTGCAATATGTTCATGATTTGCTTATGGTGGGTGGCGTGAGTGACAGAAGCACAGACCCGAGTAAGTAGGTTGTTTGCGTATGGGATAAAGGGGACTTGATACTTTAATGCTATGGTTGGGTTTTACCTTAATGATCCTTAGTAGTTGCGGATGCTTGCTAGAGTTCCAATCATAAGTGCATATGATCCAAGAAGAGAAAGTATGTTAGCTTATGCCTCTCCCTCAAATAGAATTGCAATAGTGATTACCGGTCTAGTAATGTAGTCAATTGCTAGGGACAATTTCACAAGTCCTACCACCACTTTTCCACACTCGCTATATTTACTTTATTGCTTCTTTATCTAAAAAGCCCCTACTTTTTATTTACGTGTTCTTTATTATCTTGCAAACCTATCCAACAACACCTACAAAGTACTTCTAGTTTCATACTTGTTCTAGGTAAGGAGAACACTAAGCGTGCGTAGAGTCATATCAGTGGCAGATAGGACTTGAGAGAATATTTGTTCTACCTTTAGCTCCTCATTGGGTTCGACACTCTTACTTATCGAAAGAGTCTACAATTACCCCGTATACTTGCGGGTCATCAGCCCTCTCTATGGATGTAATACCCTACTTCCTGCTTGATTGATCTTGATGAATATGAGTATTACAAGATTTGATCTACCATGAGATCGTAATGGCTAAACCCTAGAAGTCTAGCTTGTATGATTGTCATAATCCTCTATCGACTAGCCTGGCCTTGGCTTATATAATGCACCAGAGGCCTAGGATAACAAGAGTCCTAGCCGAATACGTTGGTGGAGAGGAGTCCTTGTCTTGATCACCAAGTCTTGTGGAATACTCCTTGTATGCAGCATGGGCTGCCCGAAGTGTTTCATGAGTGAAGCGCCATGGGGGTCCTCGGCCCGATCCACCTGGTCGGGAGACGATGTGGTGAGTACCCCCTAGTCCAGGACACCGTCAGTAGCCCCCTGAACCGGTCTTCAAGTTGGGGACACTCCTCGATCCTTCCGAACTATTCTTCATCTTCGGTCGACTGTCTTGAAAAGTGGTTCAACAAATCTTCTCGTCTTCGATCTTGAGGATCGCCGAAGTGAATCCGAAGGGTTTACACGTCGGGTATCCGAGGAGCCCCTTTAAGTTCTCGGCCTTTATCAATGCCTTAGGATTATTTTTTACCCCACACCTCGGATTTGAAGTTGTTCCCGTGCGGCGGTGTCCTCTTCATCCGAGCTCCAACGCCAGACTATATCCGAGCTCCAACGCCGGACTATATCTGAGGTGTCATAGATCACCTTGGCTTGAAAAAATTTGAAGGAGGTTATCCGAGTTTAATGCTGAAAAGTTCTCTATGGAACGAGCCATTCAAATCCGGGCTTTATGCCGGACCACTTCCGAGCTCCAACGATGGTCAGCGTCCGATGTGTCGTAAACTACCTCAATCTTTTAAAAGATTGAACGAATTCAACCGAGCTTAATGCCAGAAATGCCCTCTACGGAGCCAGCCGCTGGCGCCCGAGCTTTATGCCGGACTGCTTCCAAGGTGGTGCACCACCCCGACCGCAGGTTGATTTTTGTGAATATTTTTATTGGTGCAATTTACTCTCTGCCGAGATATATAGCCAGTATATGTATATCCAGTAGCCCTCAAGGTGTGTGTTGGTCTAAACCCAAGGTGCACCTGAAGGAAAACATAAAATTGTTGATCCTGGTAGCCCCTGAGACTCAGGTCGATTTGCAAAATCGGCCTGAGGATCAACTCCTAGCTCGGCAGCATACGTAGGAATAGAAATGCGGCCCTTGAGAGAGGGTCTTGAGAAGTTGCCACAATATATTAGCTTGACGCCAGATAGGTCCAGATGGTACCTATTGTTGTCCATGATAATAGTGATCGGCGTCAAGCTAATATATTACACCGCGTTTCTATTGTTGTCCGAAGATAATTGTTGTCTGAAGATAAGAGATAATAGTGGATCGGCGAACGGGCCCTTGAGAGAGGGTCTTGAGAAGTTGCCACAGTATATTAGCTTGATGCCAGATAGGTCCAGATGGTACCTATTGTTGTCCGAAGACGCGTTTGTCCATAGTTCGGTCAAGCCAAACACTAAGCAGTTTGAATTTTCTGCATTGAACAGGCAATGCAGTAGCCCCCCAGACACTGATCGGGTGGCAACACCAGATCAGGGGATCGATGTGCCCCTTTAATATTTATAAATAATGAGCGCGAAGCCTAGTAGCCCCTGAGCCTTAATGTGGACATGGGTGGCCGAATTAAGGATCGATATCCGTATGACAGAAAATTTTGTTGTGTTTAACACAAACTTCTCGAAAAGAGAATAATGATCTCTTAAAGGAGCTAGAGCCAACGAAAGCTGGGCTCGCCAAGGTTGGCCCCAAGGGGCTTAATAGATAGGAAATCGATGCCACTTAGGATTTAGGAGAGCTTTATGTAAGTTGCTCACTTGGTCTTTAAAAGATGAGCTGCAATAAATCGACTTTACTCGCAATTTATGATCCTATGTATCCAAGTATTTTACATCATTAATGCTCGGATCCGCATTGTACAAAACTTTGTTGACCGACCATCGGCTTCCACCTCCTCGGCCAGCAGTCGGGGAGTGTTTGTACTTCTTTATAAAGCCTTCATGAGAGCAAAGATTTACGACAAACAAGGCAATCCGGTCATACGGTTTTATAAACAAGGGTACGCAGAGAGATATGTTATATTACTTAATGTAAGAAACATCTTCCAAGGAAAATAGTCCCGCTATTGGTTCCTTTCTTTGGGTCGTCATGCTTATCATGATCCTGAAACCTCACCTCTGATCAATGTGGGAGAAAAATGTTGAGGATTTAGTTCGGGGAAAGTTCCCGAACTCTATGGTATTAATGAACCAAAAAACTCACTTCCGTCGTTGCCGACCAATGTGATCCTTTAAGATTGCTAGCTTTCGGCTTCACCCAGTCTGAGGTACTAACTCGGATGACCTGGTAGTAACAATCACAGAGGTGCTCCCTTTACCGCCTAGCCAAAAAATCGGGAACGTAGGGGTAAGCATAGGAGCCCGCAACCCATCTTGGAAAAAATCTGAAGTCAAATTGATGCACATTTATGGCTTTATAACGATGATTATGGAAGGCGGCCCTTGTATATTAAATACAAATGACGATGATATGTTTATTTTGACTCCGTTGCGGCCGTTTATCAGTTGAAAGTGGCCCATCGCCGGCTTCTACCCCTTTGTAGATACTACGCATGGTGTTTCCGCAATAACAAGACAACCCTTAGCCGACGTCTTAGTGCCCGAAGGCGGTTGTGTTAGCGGAAACGAGGCAATCAGATATGCGGGCTTTATAACTTTCACTTAGTCATAGGAGCTTTAAACTGGGGAAGCTAGCTACGAGCCCCCGGTTAGTGTTTGGCGACAGCCGAGTTCAAGCCGTAAACACTTCAGGCAATGTTATGAACGACCCCTCATTTAACATAGTCATCGGATTGCTGAGCAGTTTACGCTTATTATGACAGTCAGTTTTCGGCTTTCTCCACCGAGGTGCTTAACCATGCGAGCTGGAAGCACAATCACAGTGGTTCTCCCTTTGCACACCTAGCCGAACAAAGCGGAACGTAGGAGGCAAGCACAGGAGCCGGTCAACCAAACTATTGACCGAAGACACAATTTGAAACTGATGCATATATAGCAATATCCGAGAATGTTTTTGCCGAATCTCTAAAGGTGTCCGGCGTTGCACTGCGAGACTTATGCTGGAAACACACAAAAAGTTTAAAAGTGCCATAAGCTTGGAAAACCAAAAAACGTCAGTAAAAACTTAACGTCCGAACAAGATCAAGTGTTTGGTGCCAATCCGAAAATTAGAAAAAAATTTATTCTTCTGTCGTGCTTTAACATGACACATCCGATCTCAAGACTTCACGCGGGTCAGCCTACAGCTTCAAGCTCCTTATCCCAAAGGCGGAGTACTTCTTCGAGGCCAGTTTAGCGAACTAAACGCGAGCGGCTTTTAGAGAGAAGACAAGCTATTCGGCTGTTGACCATACACTCGAGTCGAGAGCGGTAGAAAAAGACTTTGCAACGACCAAGAAGAAAACACATTTACTATAAAACAGCTCATATAAATTTTAAGAGCCCCCAAGTGACTTGGGTAAAAGAATTTTATGTATAATGATTATATGTACCGAAGTACTTATATCATATATGTGTTCACCCAAACTTTAAACGCGTCTTAACCGACCGTCGGCTTCTCCCTCTTCAGTCAAGGGCCGAAAAGTGTTATGTACTCCACCTGTCGAGAATATCGACAGTGTCCGATAACCAGGCAATCAGGCCATAAGGCTGTAACAGACAAAGCACGCTCAGGGGACTTATGTTGTATTACTGATGAAGTGTAAGAAGCATCTTCGAAGAAAATAGTACCCCCACCGATACCTTTCTTCGGTTGCTCATTGTTACTATGAGACTTGTGCAATAGATTTTTTGTACTCATGAGTTCCGTTGTGTGCCAACCATGATTAAAAACAATAAGAACGCTAGCTTTCGGCTTCACCCAGTCTGAAGTCCGAGCTCGGATGACCCGATCGTGACAATCGCAGAGGTGCTCCCTTTACTCCCTAGCCGAACAATCAGGAACATAGGGGTAAACACAGGAGCAAGGCAACCCAGCTTGCGGAACACTTAAGTCAACATGGTGCATATTGTGGCGTAATACACGAACAAGGAACGAAACCATACAAGTATAATCATATGCAAGAGGAAAAGCTTCATAAAGGAAGCCCCCAAATAAACGGGGTATTTGAATTTGTGTGTCACAAACAAAGTTTTGACAAGGAATTTTGTCACAAACAACAATTTGCCAAAAAGTATAATGCTTAGTCGAACCGAACAAAATTTAAAACTGAAAGTTTTTGAGCATGATAGCGACTTAGCTGGTTAATGTGCTCGGTGTTGATGACGCGATTCGGGCTTGTGGCGGGACGAAGACGCCCATTGATCTGTGACAGATCTGGCAAGGTTCACAGTCCTCGGCATGGCCGAGGTCCCAGCCTCCAAGCCCGAGGTGTCCGAGCAAGGAGTTCGGCACTCCGAGGTAGTGACACGGCTCGGCCAATGCAGGCCGGCAGAGTGACGCCGAAGTCCCCGACGTGGGTTAATGAAGTGATGACGAAGCCCCCAGTCCAACCGAGGTGACGTGGTATGTCAGTACACCGAGGAGACAACACTGCCCGACCCGGATCATTTACCTGTGCACAGAAAATAGTGCAAACCGGAGATAATAGTAATAATAATAATAAATAAATAAATAAAAATCGTTGCATAATTAATAATTTATGAAAAGTGAGTAATAAAAGAAATATGGCCCGTGTGCCGAACACTGGATCAGGTAGAGCTCTCTCAGTGATGCCAAAGTCCCCAAGGCAACCGAGCATGTCGGTATGGCAATTCGACCAACAAGGTGATCACGCGAGCCGATTTATGCCGATTGGGACGACGGCGTCGGCTTGCCGAAGTGACTACGTGACGCAGTCGAAGTCGATTACATGCACATGTAAAATAGTGCAGGTCGACAATAATAATATAAATATATAAAAATCCTCACATAATTAATTTACGCAAGATAATTTATTTAAAAATATGTGGCCTGACCCTGAAGTCAATGTCGATGCAAGGTGTCAGCGTGATGCGGTAAAGGCATGGCAAAACTTGAATTCACAGGTCGGTCCGAGTTCCGGATGCGGCATTCGCCGAACTATGTACAGAAACTGACCGAACCACCACATGACCGTCGTTAATGTGGCCACCATTTGACAGACTTGTGTACAGATGATGGAACAAACCAGAGTAAAATTCTTTGAGAAAAATAAACCCAGACAAGCAAAAATTGCTAGGATTAATAGCACCTGGTTTATTTGTTGTAGCAGTCCGAAGAAAAGTGACTCCCAAAATTGGGAATCGATCTGCACAACCATTGCCTGATGGGCGGTGAAGCGATGGCATGGCGATGCTGGTAAATGTTGGCTCGCCGAGGCAAAGCCCCCGGTCCAGCTAACGTGACGAAGCTGGTCGGCTGACGATGCCGAAGTCTCTGGAGTAGGTTGAAGAAGGGATGGCGAAGCCCCCAGTCTAGCCGAGGTGACGGAGCAGGTCGGTAAGGAGACATTGCAGCTGCCGTGTCAGCCGAAGTGTTGAAGCAGTTCGGCGTAATGGACATCGGCTTGAAGAAGCAACAGTGCGGCCATGCCGGCGCCAAGGTTGGAAAAAGCGGTAGGCGTAAGCGAGGCGGTTGGCCTTTGCCTAGTGCCTAGGCGGTGCTTAAGCGCCGTAGGCGCAGCCTAAGCGGTAATATAGCTTCTACTATCAGGGTTATTGGGCGCCGGCGAACCCAGGCTGAACCCGGCGTGCTAGGGGGCGCCGAGGGAATCATTTTTGACGCGAAAGAACAGCGGGCCCGTCGAGTCAGCTTCCCTCGCGCATCGCCGTCCTCATCGCCTCGGTTTCCGGCGGAGAATCAATGCCAAGGCTGCCCTCGATCAGCCTTCCATTGATTCCACACGGGCTGCGCAGTGCGGCGACGCGCCTCCCGGCCGCTATAAAAGCCGCCCCCTCCCTCGCCGGTGGACGCACCCGCCCGCAGCCCCCCTCTCTCGCCGCTGACGCCCTCTCTTCCCCTCTCTCCTCGTCAAGCCACCGCGTGCACACCCCGCCGATGGGAGAACGGTTCCCCGGCGATGGAGCGGCGGCCAACGGCTTCGGCCGCCGCCACCTGCACGAGTGGGATGCCCACCTCCTCCATGAGGTGAACTACGCGGCGCCCCCGACATGCGCGCTGGGGCAGTGGAGGCTTAGCGCCGGGGGCGTCCCAGTCGCCCCCGCCGCCCGATGTCGACCACCCCGCATACTTCCACGCTGAGATCGAGCGTGTTCGGGCCTCTCTGCTGGAGGAGGAGCGGGACCTCCCGGAGTACGACGCCGGCAACCACGCGAACTGGGCGGCGTACTTCGAATGCCAGCACGCGGAGCAGCACGCCTCCATCAACAACGCGCCGGTGGTAAGGGGGCGCAACAACGGCGACGGCCGCCGCCTGTGGTGGGGCGCCCAGGCCGCACGCTCCACGCCGTCCTCAAGTACCTTGAGGGCGGCAACGGTCCGCCACTTGAGTACCCGGCGGCCCCGGCCCCACGCTAGAGTGGCGGCCTATGGCTGCCGAGGCGCATGATGGGCGGATCCTCCTCCTCCTGCTCTTCCCGATCCTCCTCCCACTCCCCCGGGTCGCCGGCGCTCGTCAACGTCAAGGCCGAGCCCGTGGAAATGCCACTCGGCCGGCACCCGCGGCGCCGCCCTCGTCATCAACAAGGGCGGTCGCGCCTCTTTGGCTCCTACCTCCCGCCTCGTCAAGCCGAAGACGGAGCCGGGGCTCGCCCCCATGAAGAGCGAGCACGATGACATTGCGGCACTCGACAACGAGGCCGCCATGAAGTAGGCGGGGGAGGACTGGCCCCGGCTGGAGATGGAGCGCCAGTGCCGCGCCCTAGAGGTGATCGCCGCTTGGCGCCGTGGCCGCGAAGGGATGCGTCATCGTCCTCAAGGATAGCGACGACGATGCGCCGCCGCCGGCCAAACCAGTCCGCCAGGGCGACCCCGGGCAGGGGTCCAGCAGGGACAACCGCAGTGTGAAGAAGGAGGAGGACGGCGGTGGCGACTACGACACCTTCAGCAAGTTCTTCGACCTGTAGGCGCGGCAGCAACGTTTTTTTTCTTCCTTTTAGTACATTATGTTTTCATTATGCAAAAAGACAATGGAACGCCTAAATATCGCCAAATCTATGTCGTGTTTGCCGAATTTTGGCCAAGTATGTTTTTAAAAATATTTACAAAAGGGCGTCTGGGGGCGGCGGCTGGGAACCTGATCGCCCCCACGCCGAAAATATCGCCGGTTCGCCCCCAAGCGACGCTTTTTTCTAGCCCCTGGGGGGCGAACAGCTGGAGATGCTCTTAGACACTGCAACCAGGACAGAACTAAAGTGCAAAATTTAGATAAATAAAAAAAATGACTACCGCGGGGAGTATCTATAAATTTGTTATATGAAAATTGTAAGAAAGGAAAAAACAATTTCATGATACACATAATTTGGCCACAACAATACTACCAGAGAGAAACATTCTGAAGCCAATGGTAACAAAAAGAAGGCAAGGATTTTGAACCCTGAACGTCTGTGTCTGCACCTGAAAACAAGCAAAGGTATCTGTATGATGTCAAAAAAAAAGCACAAGCTGTCTGTAACAGCACATGAAACTGAAACTGGTCTTGCACAGCTTCTCAGATACCAAAACAACGTGCACCCTACTCTACTTCCATCTTCAGCCATCTCACATGTCACGTAGGTTGCCACTACCCTTACAGAATCTTACTACTTACGTAGTTTGTAATCCTGAGCAGTGCGTGCTCAGAGAAACTTCAACTGCTGGCAGTAAATGGTTGCTTGATATACTAAGATTACTGGAGTCTATCAAGTGCTTCTACTGAGAATTTCATAAACTGAAATGGCATGCATGTCACACTATCAGCAAAGAAGTGGTGTCTTCCCGGAGGATTTGACACTTGAGCATACAAGAGTTTCAAGAAAGCACAAACCAAGCAAGAAATTCAGAAACCAAACTGCAACCTACTACTAGCAAAGATATAAGAACTTTGGTTTCCAGTGCAACACGGAAGCACTACGAATAATAACAGAGGTTCAGAGTTTGCCTGGGATAGCTTAACTACAACGGCTAACGCACGCTAAGCGTCCAAAATATGAAGAACTTGAGAGTTTGACAGGTGAGATTAGAATCTCAAATCTGGCTAGGTTCTTCTGAGTGTGTCTAGGCTTCATCATTGCCTGCAACTGATCCATCTTCAGTTCTGCGCTGTTGCTCTTCCTCGATCACGGCAGTTTGTACGCAGTCCAGCGGCAGACAAACAGGAAGGCCACACTCCAATCTTTTGTCTGGGATCCAAGTTGTTGTTTCACCTTCAAATGGTATGATACCTCTGAAGCAATGTGGTATGATATCTCTGTAGTCGTGTGAGAACTTATTGAATTTTTGCCTCCAGGTCCTACCGAGATAGGGCAGGCTGTAGTATGGGGACATGTATGTGGCAGTGCTAACCCCAATCTCACAACAGACCGCAATGACATGAGAGCAAGGCTTGTGAAGTACCTGTGGCTTGCCACATGAACAGGTGGCAGTTTTTTGAATTGTGCATCCTTTAGACTTATTAATGCCGACGATATAGTCCGTCTTCAGGTGAACAGTCACCTCCCTCTTCCTTCCCTTGACTGTAAATTTTCGATCAACCACCTTACCAAGATAATTCTTTTCATCGGCGTATGTGTACATAAGTCTATGCGTCTCGGATTTCTGCATTTTGGAATTCAGGTCAACCTGGACATGTTCAGGGAAGTTAATTATTGGGTTGCCGATCGCTTTGTTTGCTGCGACACTTGAGTTTTTGAAGTACTCTACCAAGCGCAGGAATGTCACCTCCACTATTGCACTGAGCGGAAGGCATGTTATCCCTTTCAATACAGGGTCGTTCTTATATGCATCAGTTGTATCACTGCCCATGATGCCATACCTTGCTCCATCTCAATCGTATGCCAGTGACCACTTCTCCTTTGGTTTCGGACCGATCCAGTCAGAGAACTTTGTTATCTTTCTGTTGCTGTCATCGGCATGATCTCCTTCCTTCACATCCCCAACTGAATCATGTTGATTGCGCGGGCTTTGCACCTCAAGCTCTGCCACATCATGCTCGACTGATTTCTGCTGCATTTCCCCACTACCATCATGTTCTTTCTCCGCCATATATGTGGATGTCAGCTCGTCTAGCTCCTTCCAGATTTTGCCAAACTTATGGCGTCGCTTCTGCTGGCAAAGTTTCTTGAACATCATCACCAGCTTCTTGTCGCCAAAATATGCAAAGAAATTTTCAGCAAGGTCTTCCATGCACCACCGGCTTTCTGCTTTACGCCACTGTCGCTCACGGGAATTCAGAAGGTCCTCCACAGCATCAATCAACTCCTTTTTGTAGTCGTGTATGATGCACACATCAGACTGATGCACCACTGCTCGCTCCAAATTCCTAAGAAACCACAGCCAGCTTTCCTTGGTCTCATTCTCGACAACAGCACATGCTACTGGAATGGAGAAATCATTAGCATCTGATGCTACAGCAGTCAACAGCATCCCTTGATATTTCCCGCATAGTGGTGTGCCCTTGATGCATAGCACAGGGCGACAGGTACAGAAGGCCTGTAAGCACGGTCCAAATGCCCAAAACATACGCTGGAGGACTCGAAAATCTTTACACCCTGCAACCACAGCATCCTTGATGTCAACAAAAGTACCAGGGTTTTTACGTGCTATTTCCTTGAGTAACCTCGGGGCAAAGTTGTGTGAATCATAAAAGGTTCCAAATTTACTCTCCAGAGCAAACTGTTTTGCTCTCCACGCCTCAACAGGACTAATCTGCTCACCATAGTGACGCGTGAGATAATCTGCAATTTCCTCAGCTGTCATTGTTGGGTCTTCCACAAGGGCACCAAAGCTGAAGCGACCCGTCAGGCTTTTCGTGCCGGGCAAAACAACCGTCGCCAGTTGAGAATAATCGGCATTTACAGCTTTGAGCAAAATGTGGTAGTGCTTGATCTCAGAAGATTGCACATACAACATGAACTTCTGCGTCACATTCCTTTTTCTCTTCAATTTATTGGCAAAGGAACTCCAGCATTTGTCAGTCCTAAAATAATGTATGTCCCACGGGTAGTACTCCAAAGAACAGTCTGGTTCGGAGGACTCGTCGTCAGTGAGGTCCCTTTTGTGCTGTTTGAAGAATCCCTTGATATCAAGATCTTGTGTTTCTGGATGGAGCCGGAACAGCTTGAAGACCCAGAGCTGTAGATCCACCAATGACATGGACTGTGGCTGCAGCGGTAGCTCGCCGATGACATGCGCACACTTATTCTCTACAAAGAGGTCTGAGCAATCTTCAACTAAATCATTGCCTTCCACGCTGAGAAACTCTTTTGTGAGTCCATAGTACACAGGCATCTGAATCGGCTCTTCAACCTACACCACCAAACAATGCACAACACAGATGCAACAGATTCAGACGAATCAAACTACAAACCTACTGTAGATTGCAGTTGCAGGGGGGAGGGGGGACGGGTACAGTGAAACTACAGACCTGCGGCTTGCGAGGCTTCCTGGGAGTCTTCCCCGTCGCCATAGCCGGGGCCTTCCGCTTCCTCGCGCCGGCGTCAGTACCCTGCGAGATTAAGACACACGGAATTGAACAAAACGGGCGGTGGCGGAGAACTCATCGAGTGGTACCCGGAGGGCGGAGGGCGGAGGGGAGAGCGTACCAGGTGGGAGGCGGGGAGCGCGTCGGTGCCGGCGAGGTATGGGTCCGCAGCGACATCGGTGGCAGCGCGTGGTTCCTCCATGGCCGGCTTCGCCGGAGTAGGGTTGCCGCCGTCGGGGCCGAGGTCGGCGTAGGTTTCCATCTGTGCGCGCATTTGGGGAACGCGAAGAGAGTTTTCCCTCGCTTCTGCACCTTTTCCCTCCATTTTCTCGCCAGGTCTGCGGTTCCACTTCCGCGGTTGTACCTGGACTGGGCTGGAGGCTCTGCGTCAAGTGGATGAGGCTAAATTCCCATGTGCTGTTGGGCTGTCACCCCCCATGGATAAATAAAAGAAATCCGCTCTCCAGAAAAGAGAACCTCTCAATAAAACAGCAGACCCCCGAAAGAAACAGGAAAAAAATCAAGTTCCAAATCAAAATCATTTGGGAGGTATGAAAACTATTTTTAAAATCCAGCAATGAATACACTGGCAAAAAAGTGCAACATTCATCACTATCATGCCATATTACCCCTGAAGCAACTATTTGGAGGTAACATCCCTGCATGCCTTCCATACAATTGTGATATTTAGGTTCTCAACATTTTTTTTTCCAAAATGGCAGAATTTCTGCATTCATTGAAAAGAAAGGGGAACTCAGATTGCTCAGTTGATTATGAAAAATCAGGCGAAAACCATAACAACCGGCTGAGTGGCACACATAAAAACCTCAGCACACCATTCCAAAGAGGGTCTCGCCAGGACATCACATAGATGCCATTGTCATCACCCCTCCCCTAGAGGCATCATTCCCATACCTAAACTCTAAGCAAACGAGATTAGGGCATCTCCACTGTTGACACCCAAGCTGGACAATGTATCCGTCTATGGACCGGTGGAGACCGTCTACAGACACTGATATGAGAGTCGGCCCAGGTACAGTCAATTCGAAATTCAAATCTTCCTGATCACATAGCGTGCGCTAGATCACACAGTACCCGACCAGAACCAAAAAGAGACAAGTATGAATAGTTTTTACATGCCCGGTCACAAAAGAATATCAGTCCGTCAGTCCGTGCAAAAAACGCCCTGCCGGACCGACCATCTAAGCCTCATCGCTCACTTTGTCGCCGATCATGCAATCTCAACCTTCTTCTTTTTGAGCATGACCTTCTTGCCTTCGAGTGTTATCTTCTTGTCGGTCGCCGCCATCAATATGTTAAACCTCTTGGTCTTCCATGCCACCTTGACGTTGGAGCGTTTGACGTATGCCACCTCTTTCTTGGACAAGATGTCCTCGAATCTCTTCGTCATCGTGGTCGCTACCCATTCTCGCTTCGCCTTCTCCTTCCCCCGCTTCTTTCCCGGAACCCTCTTCTAACCTTCTTGGTTGACTCTTTTGTTGGTTCGATTGGATCACGGGTTTCTTCCTCAGCACATATGCTGGCGGTCTTGGCAATGAATAGATCCCACTTGGGTTGCACATTCAACTTCAACCAACAATGCATGACGATCAAGTTCATCTTCTCTAACTTCAAGAAAACATTGCATCCACAAGAAGGCTGCAAAAAATCATTGTCAAATGACCAATAGAACAATGCATATCCGGCTAAATAATCAACACAATCACACAACAATTCATATCCGGACAAACGGCCAATACAACAATGCATATCCGGCCAAATGATGAACACACCAATGCATGTCCGGCCAAATGATCAACACAACAATGCATATTCGGCGAAATGACCAGCAGAACAATGCTTATCTGACCAGATGATCAACACATATTAACAACTTACCTGCTCGGAGATTTGTGCACCACTTGGCCACCGGTTGAAGAGTTGCCTCAAGTGGTCGCAATACTTGGACACGACCTCTTGCATGATGTACCATCGATGTTTGTTGTGGATGAGCCTATCAAAATAGGGTTCGAAATGCTCATGAAACCAAGTGTGAAAATTGGCCCAAAATGTAGCACTTTTACTTCGTCCCATGGATCAAATTGATGTTAGTTGCCAACCATGTATCGCACAACGACTTGTCCACCCGCATGTTAAAGCTTTCTCCTATGCCTTTCTTCTTTCGATCCGCATCAAATTCATCCGAATCATCGGTGTCGTCGTCCTCCTCCTGCGGTCTGGTGGGTGATACGTATCAAATGTATCTATATTTTTTGATTGTTTAATGCTGCTATATTATCATTTCTATATACTTCTAATAGAAATTTATATTTTTTTTATGTACTAACCTATTAATTTAGTGTCCAATGCCAGTTCATGTTTCTTGCTTGTTTTTAATTTCGCAAAAATTCAATATCCATAGAGGCCAAAATACGTTTTCGATTTAACATGATTTTTTCGGCAACAAGAAGCACCGAAAGCTTCGGGAAGCGTTGAGTGGACCCGCCAGTCACCCACAAAGGCCACCTGGTGCGGCCAGGGGGTGGCCGTGTCACCTGAGCTTGTGGGCCCCTGGTTACCACCTTGACCTGATTCCACCGCCATAATTCCCTTCAAATGTTGAAACCATTTGTCGTTCCTCCAGAAGAATTTTATCGCCGAGTCTCTATTCCGAAGAGATCCCATTTGGAGCACTATTCCAGAGCCCTGTCGGAGAGAGAAGCCATTGAAGGAGGCCTCTTCATCAACTTTGTTGCCTCCATGACCATGTGTGTGTAGTTTCTTCAGGACCTACGAATCCATTGTAGTGCCTAGATGGTGCTCTCTCTCTCTCTCTCTCTCTCTCTCTCTCTCTCTCTCTCTCTCTCTCTCTCTCTCTCTCTCTCTTGGATCTTCAATACCTATTCCCCTTCTTTCTTGTGTGATTGAAATCAATCTGATGTAATTTTGCGATATGTTTGTTGGGACATGATGAATTGTGTGTTTATGATCAGATTGTTCACTAAATCTATTTGAATCTCTTGATTTTTTTTATACTAGTAAACATACACATGCAACGCACGTCTTAACTAATATTATTATTCTCTGGCAAGCATCTATTCCAAGTTTGTTCTCACAAAATGGTTATACACATTCTTATATGTGAAAACATAAAACAAAAGCATTATGCTTAAACACACAAACAAAAGCACATATCACTGCTAGTTCCATTCTCATTGAAAAAGGGGTGTATATTCGCACTAAATTGCTCCAATGTCTCCATCCCATTAACACACCGGATTATTTTATTCAAGGCCTTGGGCATAGCTACGATATTAGCCTCAGCCTTGGATTTGAATATCTTTAGCTCAATAATATCTTGTCCAACTTTGGCATGCAAGGTCAGCTATAAACTGGGGAATCAACACATGTTCTCTTTAATTTACAAGGCTACAAGTTACACTCAAAGTGAACACGGCTCAATTGTATGAGAAAGGGGGCACCTGACCCACCCAAAGAGTTATATGTGTTTTAGTAGAAACTTCAAAACACAAACATCATCTGCATAGTTTGCACTCCATAGTACTAACAAGATTGACTTGTTGAAGGCTGGAGCAGAGCACCTGAATCTGGCTTAGAATGCACGTTCCCTCTGAGCACTAGTGGGCTAATCCTTCCACAAGTGCAATCACCTGAACATATATTTGTTCATGCTATTAAAGACATAAAATAAGAACACAACTGGCAAGGATTTGAGAGCTATAAAACCTTCTTTTTGCCAACATACATTACTTGAATGGAAAGCAATGGCGCTTCGGTTATCAAGAATGAGACGAGGAAGCGAGTAAAAAAGAAGAACATAACCTATCACAATTTAAAAATAACACTACATGTTCTTTGGTGGAAACCATTTGCACAATGTTGGCAAATGACTATGAGCAATAACATGTCGTATAATTCAGCCCAACTAAAAGGCACTGTCTTGTAGAAGTATATATTGTCCAATTATTGGATTATATGTGATATTGACGGAACCACAAATGATAGGTTGTGTGTGTGAAATGGTCAAAATTCAGATTGTATGACCAAGCAATTTTTTTATTACCAGTTTCTGAGCCTTAAAGATGACACTCATGCAGAGTTATTACTAAAGAATTTAAATATTGTTGGAAGTTTGAGATTCGGAATTTATACCTGTACAATACAGAACTACATCAACAGGGTCAGACGTCAACAAGGAACCAATATAGAATTCAGCTCCTCCAATTTCCTAGACGAACGTATATGGAATACAAGAGAGTAGTTATAACTACATGACCATGGAGTTAAGGAAATGATACAAAGATTGCTAGAAACAAACTACGGAACCCTGAATATCATAAGGTAAGCAATTTAGCTCCTCTAGCATTATATCCATCACTGTGATAGCTCTCACCTTATTGTTGTTGGCCCTAGCTAGGAATGCCGTTCACGCTTACTCAAACCAGAAAGCTGATTTCTTCAAAAGAAAACTAATTTGCAGGCAGTTGAGTGTGTGTTTCAAGGAGCCTTTGTTGCTGCGTGTGTACTGTATGAGCACCCAAGTGCATGTTATTATTGTTACATGGTTCTCGTACCTGCAGATGCTAATGGTGCCCGCTCATTACAATTGGTCATGGGAACCTTACGAACTGACAACATGCTATTAAATTAGTTAGAAGTCATTTGTGACCAATGCTATGAGATAAACTGATCAAAATAAGACAGAGCAATAGCTGATTAACAGTACTTGCATACTAGAAGTGGCGAGAAGTAAAACATATCTTGGAATAGGAAATGAGACTGGAAGTTAGGTAACAAATAAGAAAACAACTTACATGCTATCGGCACATGTCATGCTCTGTATTATCTCATTTCACTCCCGAAGCTAGCTGCAGAATAAGAAAAAATAGAGAAAAATAGAAGGATGAGCAATGCAGTCTATATCATGACACGTATAATCTAAACCTCAGATTAGGTTGCCCAAACATAATCTGAACTTTAGTTTGTCGTATATAGTTGAAAATATGCAAATGAGCAGTGTAGACTTTACAAAAGTATTGTCCTCGCTAAAATAAACGGTTATATGAAATAAATCAATAAGATTTAATAGTACTCTTTTTCTTTCTAACCATAACCATGTTTAGCTGAAAGGTCTATGCTAACAATATAAGCATTAATTTAGAGAATGGCCGAATGGCCATGCGTTGTAGCAGTTTAAAAAGCATATTATTGTAGCATGTCAACCTGCACACGCTGCCCAGCTTGCTGTACTTGGTCCACGACATGCCCTTGGCTCTGCTGTGTAACAAACTGAGCTTTACCTCAACACCACAAACAGACATGCTCATGTTCAGCCTACAATTAAATTTTGGAATTAAGAAATGTGACATTTTAGGGCAAAAATATCATAGCCTACCAAACATAAACTACAATGTAGCATATCAACATCATCTGCCTCCCAGAAGCATTTAAAAGCAACTCAAATTGAATTTTGGTGTTGGATCTGATTACCTTAGATCATCTGGAACGGCACGGTCCGTAATCAAGAAAGATGGCAATGTAAAATAAATTATTATCGAATCTGACTTGAGATAGTAGACTAACTTAGTGGCATTTCATCAAGGACTATCATTAATCACGCAGTTCATTATCACAAAAAAAGAGGGCCAGTTGTCTATTAGAATGCACATGGGAGAATATATTGAAGCAGAAATAGAATGTATGGCTGCATGTCTCAGTACAGAATATAATGTTGAAACAATATATAAACTATGAACTTATCATAATGTAGAAAATATGGAACGTAGCATTACATGAGGTATTTTCACGGAGAAAAATGGGTACCCATGTGATAATTCTAACTGACATGATACTTTGAAATTTCTGCCATATACTTATTCACATGAGCATGGGAATCAGAGCATGTAAATGTGGTGAACCACAAATGATAGGTTGTCTATGTGAAATGCTAAAATTTCAGATTGTATGACCAAAAATGTTTATATGTTGAAACCGGAAGCACGGCTTCCGGTTTATATGTTGTAGACACTGAACTTTGTATCTACTACCCGTGACAAAGTTGCATCCTTTCTATCTATGATCCAGAAAAAAAATAGCTTCCTTTCTGAGTAGAAAAAAACATAAATTCTTCCAATTCCATGAGCCAGGGCAGCTGCACTCTTCCAATTTGTCTCTACAAAATTGTTCCAGCTGGAGCGGGCCACCATATCAAAAATGGATTTAGAAGAGTTATAACAATGGCAATACAATCAGTGCAGAGCAGAACAACACACAAGTCAAGATTTGGTGGAGAGGGGAAGGGACCGTACCATGAAAACCAGAGGGAGGCTGAGGTCCGGCCTCTCGTCGAGGCCTAGGTCCAGCAGCTCGTCAAGGCGGAGGTCCTGCGGCTTGGCCACGATGTCCCAGTACAAATTGCCTTCGTCTCCGCCGCCAGCGTCCTGGGCGGCGCGACCACCAAAGCTAGGAAAATTCATGTGATAGTTCATATGCTAGAAAATTCTAAAAAAATAGAAGACACGATTATGGAGAAACACCGAACAGCAATATGAAATTTTAAAGCACACCACCAACTAAAATTGCCTCTTCAAGTTTCTTGGTACAAGCCTAAAATTATCACAAGAAGATAATAATGGTGAGTGTGTGCATCTTTTTCTGCTTTCAAGCTTGGTGGTGTTTTCTAAGCCTGCTTCCAATTTCTGCATGCTAAACAGTCCAATCAAGTAACTGAACTGTCCTAATTCCTTAGCATAGTGGGCCAGTTCGCTTAGATGGTCAGACAACACATCCTGGATACCAGTAAAGATCTTAAGTGCCTTTTGTTTGTTCAGTTGATCTATGGATGCAGTGAGGTTACTGTAGATGATATCCAACTTTGAAGGAAGGTCAGCTCTAAAAGGGTCCACCACCGGCCTATATGCAACACCTAGCTTTATCTCCTCCTGCTATTTCTGAATACAGTGTAGTACTATCACGGCTACAGTTTACCAATTCTGGTCACAGAGCACAAGCTAGGTGTGTAAATAATGCATTGATATATTGTTCGAACTAACAGAAAGTGCTACTGTGGGGAAAATGAGGTAAAAAACTGAACCTGCTTTTAACTGCTGGTCAATAATGAACTCCTTCAGGTTATAGCACAAACTTGAAAGGCTGGAACAAATGGCCTACTTTCTAGAAACAGAGAAACACAATAAGGGGATATAGAAGTGATAAAAGGTAAACACCCAACACCAGCAAACATTTTGTACAAACTCGTTGTATAATCAGTACCACTGATAGCTCATCCTTAGATCCTAAACCTTCTGGAAAAAACTCAAATTCCAGAGAAGAATGTTGTATCTAGGTAAATATTATGGTGGAATTCCTATTAAATGTTGCTCTGCTCCAGTAAAGCTAATGGTAGCTACACCAGAACATCCTGCACTAAAATGACCTCTCTGAGGTATAAACTATACGATGCCACGGAAAGAAATGAATGCAGCAGCTAGCTAGAAAGAAAGTGAGCAAAACTCTATACATGCACTAAAAAGACTTTATGTGAGGGAGAATATTACTTACTTGTGTATGTCAGATTCAGGAATGCAACACCGATGCTTGTGATCCCTGCTAGCTCACCTAAAATTGAAGTAACCTGCTCAAAAGAAAAGTGGGAAAGTCAACATACATATAATCAAGACCATAGTTGTCCTGCCCAAGTGAGACTTTCCAAAAATCTCAGCCAGTTCATGAAACCAGGACAAGATCTTTACATATACACCGATTTTGCAATCACAAGCATGAACTTCTCTTGTGTGCAAGCATCATATCTCAGGCAATACCATCAATTTCGGAAATTATTGAACTACTATTTTGCCCTCTTTGGAGTCTGGACACAACCACATCTTTCTCCCTCGTGCTTCATCAGTCCATCCAATTGACGGTTCATCAGACTCTAAGGTAGCTAGTCTACAGATTAGGAATAGTTGAGCTTTAGAACGCAAGGCAAACTTACTTGCTTGAGGACCGGGGGCGGCGCGGCGGAGGCCAAGCTGAGTGGGAGCGCGACAGGCGGCTCCGGCGGCGAGCGGATCCAGGGGCGGGGCGGCTCTGGCGGCGACCTGCGGCGAAGGGCGACCAACGGCGGCTCCGGCTATAGCGGCGACCCGCGGCGGCTCATGCAGCGAGCGGCGAGCGGCTCCCGCTGCGGCTTCCACGGGCGGAGGCTCCAGCGGCGAGCGGCTCCTACGGCGGCTCCCGCGGCGAAGCGCGGCTAACGGCTGCCGGAGTTTGCGGGGCGGCGAACGGCGCGGGAGGAGGAGGGGGAGGTCATGCGCGTAGGGCGAGAGTCGTGCAAAGAGGGAGGTTGTGCGGGCAGGGGCGAGAGTCGTGCGATCGGTTTTGTCTTTTTTTTACGGCGGGGCTGGGTTATCAATCGATGGCTTGTTAGTGGCTTAATGCGTGGTTTGCAGTGTTAAACACCGAAGGATTAAGGACCATTGGATTTAGCTGATGGATGGACCAGATTGTTTGGATCTGCCCCTCTCTTCCTTTTATAGTGGTAGTAGATAATTAAGTAGCTATGTATGCTTTTCGATCTATTTGTCTTATCTGGCCAAGATTGATTGTTAGATCTTCAGAGGGAGTGGTGCATAGCAGTTGACTCAATTTTACAGTGATTTCTATATCCCAATGACAAAATGGGAGATTGATTGCCACTAGAAGGACGACGACGGATCGGATTGCCTCAGAGGACATGTCTACGAGGTCACTGTCCGGTATCTCACTTAGTTTAGTCTTTTTTTAAAACAAATAGTCCAACTTGTTAAATAGCGTCCGATTTGCACATAGTATATGAAAAATTGCTTAAGTTTTGTTCCGATTTGCATACTTTTTCTTCTTCTTAATACCCATTTATAATGTAGATTTAGTGCGCCGAGTTATGTGGCTGCCCTCTATCCTTTTTTATGGACAATTTCGTGTGTGCTCATGAATTTTACGTATCCAATTTGATGGGCCGGCACGGCACTGGAGATGCCCTAAGGCAACTCTACACTTTTACCACCAAATGTTTGATACTCCCTCTATACATCTATACAGGGCCTAATGCATTTTTGGGACAAAAATTGACCACATGTTAGAGCAATAATATATGACATGTAAGTTACACAAAGCATACAGTTAAATTCCTACGTGAAACGAGATTTTAATGATATAATTTTCATATTATACAACTCATATACTATTAATCTTATTATCAATAGTCAAAGTCAACCTCGAAAACACATTAGGCCCAGTATATATGGATGTAGGGAGTATGACGTACTACTATTTCGCACGTCATGAATAAGTTCGGATTTGTACTACAATTTCGCATTGTCCTAAACACTGGAGCATTAAATGTTCACCACTCGTCGGAAAATCCAATATAAATGTGTACGACGCCCTATCTTCTTTTCTCCACCACCATGCGTTCCGCACGCCGCAGCCCACAAGCACCGCACAAAAAAGGGGTCAAGGCGGCTCACCCGCCACTATCTGCTAATCTCCAGTCCCGCAGTCCACGTCGCTATATCTCGTCGATCGCCATCGGCACCAGACACCACAAAATCAACCGAGATCTTCTCCCCTCTCGCGCGGCGGGCCGACATGTCTTCGGCTTCGGCTCCGCTGCTCGGTGCCTGCGAGCCCGCCGACGGCAAGGACGGCGAGGCGACGCCCTGCTCGCTGGCATGGTTACGCCGCTTGATCGACACGGAGGAGGCGTGGGCGCAGCTGCGGTTTGCGGTGCCGATGGTCCTGACCAACATGTCCTACTACAGCATCCCGCTGGTGTCCGTGATGTTCTCCGGCCACCTCGGCGACGTCCAACTAGCCGGCGCCACGCTCGGCAACTCTTGGGCCACCGTCACCGGCTACGCCTTCGTCGTACGTACTCTGCTACCACACACTCTTTTTAGGTGCTACCACACTCTCATGATTTGTCGAACCTCGATTAGATCGCGTATTAGTGGATAGGAAGAATCACGGATGCGGGAGCCGACCATCCAACTTTATCCGCATACAGAGGTAGTGCATCCATCACATATTCAATCTATTTGTTGACCCATTTTCGCCTTCTAGATTGCTGGGCGCTTTCACCATTCAACAATGAATTGTTTTTTAACCGGATTTCAGTTAACCGGATAATTTTTCATCAATCATGATGGAATTCATTAAAATTCGGATAGAAAATAGCCATTAGCATGCAAATATGTCTACTACAACAATAGTTATAAATTCAACGAGATTAATCTGATGTTCAACAAAATTTTCATGAATAGATCAAATTCAAGAATACTAGCTCGAGTCCCGGCATATGTTGTCCCAAACATATTGCCCTTTCAATTTCATCCAATAATGCTTGTGTGTGAATGGTCTGTTATCTGACTTGTAATACATCACGACAGCGCGTCTACACTACACAACATGTAGAGCAACAACGAGTGAAAGAATCAATCAACATGTAGAGTAAGAAGAAGCAAACTTACGATCTTCATGGTTGATGCACGCAATGGCCGCATTGCCTCTAGGCAATCAACCGCGCCACAATACTTCACGACGGAGCTCTGGATGGTGTATAATCGATACGCTAAGGACTTGACACTACGTTCTTAGAGAATGATGTGCATGCCATAGGGCACAATGCGCTTTCGCGCATGAAACGAACCCATGCAATGCACCTGTTGCCAAAAGACCCACTTCTGCTCCTGCCTACGAAGTACACAGATACAACCAACCACGCATCACACAACTCCTCCTTCACCGAGTACCCTGACATCCTTCTTACTCTAAAAATGACATGAAGTTCTAAAATGAACTCAATGACATTTGACCAAACACCTGTCGGGCGTGGTGTCCGCCATGGACAGTGTCTACATGGGGGCAAATGGTACATGGCTGCGGATGAATCCTGAGTGGACGACACCGTTCTACTAGACAAGTAGGCACGTTGGCAGGAGTTGAGGACGTTCGATAATGTCTGGGTGGCAATCAGATAGGTACAATGGCGACATCGGAGGAGGAGGGTGTGGATGCAAAACAGGGGGGAGTGGAAGAGAATGGGACTGGGAGGGAGGATTTGAGTCGGCCGAGGGTGTTGGAAGTCCCACGTGGTGGCGGCGGTCCAGACTCCCGCAATCCCCTTCCCCGCTCCCAATTTACGGGAAAAGTACACCCGGGGCGCCGAGCGAACCGATATAGGAGCGTATTGGATGGCAAAACATGTTTGGACCGTGCGGTCCGGACGGGTGCCGGTGGTTTGACGGTCCGCGTTGGAGATGCCCTAAGGACACTGGAGTATGTTGTGTACACCAAATATGAGGAATAATTTCCTTTTTGATGAAAGCATGTTAGAAGAAAAGCAAGATGGAGATGCTTGTGAAACAGAATATCATGTCACATAGGACATGAATTTCAAATAAATATCATTCACCAAAGAAGCAAATTCTCTAATAAAGAAAAGTATAAATTAATTTGTTGTCAAACGAAGCTACCTAATACACAATATTACTAACAAGGTAGAAGAATGAATTAGTTGCATTGGATGGAAAAGTGGAAGCACGAATTAATTGTATTGGATGCAAATTTGAATAATTATGGTAAAATGTTTTGCTACGTACGGGCATCTTCAACGTTGACTAGTAAATTTGCTTCGGTATCCTTCCGTGGACAAGAGACTAGTTCGCGGACATGAATGTTGGAGCCGGCCATCCAACACTGCCCACATACATCTCAAGTCAGATTTTGACTTAGCAGATGAAATTCATGCAAACCAGCTATTCATCAAAGTTCGGAAAGAAAATAGCACAAATCATCTATACATAGCATGCAAATAAGTCTAGTACAACCATGTCTCAAATTTGATGTCCAACAAGTTTTTAAGCGGATCATGTCGTCCCACACATACTGTCCCTCCATCTTCACCCAATAGTGTGTGTACGTAAATGGTCTTCCCTCATTTCTGTGGTACATCACTACAACACGTACGGGCTACACAACGTGCAAAAGAATATTGAGTGAATGAATGATTCAATCAACAAGTTGTGGAAGGAGAAGCAAAACTTGCGTGCAATGACCACCTTGACTCCAGCTGAGCAACTACATGACAAAACTTGGTGACGATGGTCTGGATGGCGTACCATCGATACGATATTGACCTCACATTGCGATCATGGGTGATATGCATGTCGCAGGACGCAATGTGCTTTCGTGCATGAAACAATTCATGCACTTGCTACCAGAAGGTCATCCCTCTGCTCTTGCCTACGAAATCCGCGGATACGACCAACCACGCATCGCACAACAACTCATCCCCATGGTCGAGTACCCCGCAATCCTTCTTACTCTGAAAAATCAACATGACGTTCGAAAATAAGCTCAATTACATTTGACCGAACACTTGCGGACGTGGTGGCCGCCATGGAGGTCGTCGACATGGTGGCAGAGTGTACCTGGGTACAAACGGCTCCAAGGGGGATAGTGCCATCGTAAAAGGCGAGCGGGCGCGTCGGTGTTGATTGTGAACGTCCAACAATGCTTGTGTGGCGGCCGAAGAGGTACAACGGCGGCGAGGTGGAGAGTGCAGATGCAAAGCAAAGGGAAGAAGTGGCGGAGTGAAAGAAAATTGGACCGGAAGGACGGATTTAGTGGGCCTGAGGTGTCGGAGTCCAACTGTTGTCCGGACTCCGGCAACCCACCCCCAGTTTATCTCCACATTGCAGGAGAAAGCGCGTCCGGACCGCCGAGCGAACCGATACAGGACTGCGTTGTATGGCTTCCGCGGTCCGGACCGCGGGGTCCAGACGTATGCGGGCGGTTTGAGGATTGGTGTTGGAGATGCCCTAAGAAAATCTGTAATTGTTGTGATGAATTTATTTTCTGTATTTGTTTGTTGGAAGCAATCACAGACTTAAAAAACGAAAATAGAGTTTTCAATGTATTTATTATGGGAACCATCAATTTCTATATTTCATGGCAGCAAATCATGACTTACCAAAAACAACAGAAAATGGAGATGCGTAATTTTTGGAAAGCAGTTTTCAATTTGGACCGCTATCTCGCCATCCGCTGGTACCCGCTTACCAAAAACAACAAAAACAACAGTGTTCAAGGCGGCTCACCCGCTGCTACCCGCTAATCTCCAATCCACATCGCCATCGGCGCCCCACGCCCACGATCTAGCCGAGCTCTTCTCCTCTCTCGTGCGGCGGGCCGACATGTCTTCGGCCCCGCCGCCCGGTGCGCGCGAGCCCGCCGACGGCAAGGACGGCGAGGCGAGGCCCCGCTCGCAGGCGTGGTTACGCCGCTTGATCGACACGGAGGAGGCATGGGCGCAGCTGCGGTTCGCGGTGCCGATGGTCCTGACCAACATGTCCTACTACGGCATCCCGCTGGTGTCCGTGATGTTCTCCGGCCACCTCGGCAACGTCGACCTCGCCGGCGCCACGCTCGGCAACTCCTGGGCCACCGTCACCGGCTACGCCTTCGTCGTACGTACTCTGCCTGCTACCACACACTCTTTTTTCTTCTGATAATTTGCTACCACACACTCTTTTTTTCTTTTGATAATTTGCTATACCACACACTCTTGATTTGTTGGGTTAATCTTGGTTTGTCGAAGTTCGATTAGATCGCGTACTATTAATTAATTGCACCCCTTCAGATGCTGTGTGATCGATACATCTCTCGTTCGATTAGTCGCCTTGGTAATTCTGCCAAAATTTTGAGATGGAGTCAGCTGCCTGAAACTGAAGCCGAAAGTACATTTCGGTCAGCTGATTTCAAAAGCTCCGAGGTGAAAACCGGGACACCGCGATGAAAAAACTAGAGTACATATGTAATAAATAGAGAAAAAACTAGAGTGCAACACAATGAAAGTAGGTGACTTGCATTAAAAAAAATTCAGGCGACTTACGAATAGACTACTGTCCCAACAAGTCCATAACTTGTTCTGCAGATGAACATTGTGGCATTGCGTCCAAACTCCTAAAATCCAGCAAAGTAACTCACATGCAAAAAATGATGAACATTTCAGACCGGTATGAGCGGCGCCCTGGAGACGCTATGCGGGCAGGCCTATGGCGCCCAACTATACCGCATGCTAGGACTGTACCTGCAGTCGTCGCTCATCATGTCGGCGGTGGTGTCCGTGGCCATCGCCGTCATCTGGCTGTTCACGGAGCCGCTGCTTCTGTGCCTGCGTCAGGAGCCCGAGGTGTCCCGCGCCGCCGCGGTGTTCATTCGGTACCAGATCCCCGGCCTGTTTGCCTTCTCCTTCCTGCAGTGCCTTCTGCGGTACCTGCAGACGCAGTCTGTTGTCGTGCCGCTCGTCGTCTGCTCCGTGGTCCCATTCGTGGTCCACGTCCCGCTGAACTACCTTCTGGTGAACGTGCTCGGCTTTGGCCTCGCCGGCGCATCTGCCGCCATCTCCACCACCTTCTGGTTCTCCTGCCTGATGCTGCTTGGGTACGTGATGTGGTCCAAGAAGTTTAGCGAGACGTGGAAGGGCTTCTCCCCCGACGCGTTCAACTATGTGCTGCCGACGATCAAGCTCGCCACACCCTCCGCCATCATGGTTTGGTGAGTCCATATATGATTATACACAATATTATTGTCAACCACACGTGCTACACAATTTTCATTTCCCATTATTGATTCTGAGTTTGTTGAGTGCATGCAGCTTGGAGTACTGGGCGTTTGAGCTTCTGGTTCTTATCGCGGGCCTGCTACCGAATTCCACAGTGAGCACGTCATTGATCGCCATGTGGTATGTTCACTCTTCAATACCGTCCGATGGGGCTTCAGAAGCATTGTTCCATCATGTTATCCGTAGGCCATGACCCATGATTCATGAACGAATGGACTTGAACTTCTAATGCAGCGCGAGCACGGAGGCGATTGCCTATATGATCACCTACGGATTCAGTGCCGCTGTAAGGTACGTACAATCTCAAGTTATTTCTTTGTTGTTGTAAGCACGACCTGTCATTTCATTGTTGCACCTTTTGCAGCACCCGGGTGTCGAATGAGATCGGAGCTGGGAACGTCGACATGGCGAAGAATGCGGTCGCGGTGACGCTGAAGTTGTCGGTGTTCCTCGCTTTCTCCTTCGTCCTGCTGCTGGGCTTCGGCCACGGCCTTTGGGCGAGGCTCTTCAGCGGGAGTGAGGTGATTGCGGCAGAATTCGCGGCCATCACCCCGCTCGTGATGGTATCGATCGTGCTCGACTCCGCGCAGGGCGTGCTGTCAGGTGAGAAAAAGATCCATCAGCTAACTACCTAAACCAATCTTCAAGAATCACTTACGTGCACTGAAGAGATAATTTCATGCCACGGATATGAAATCATATATCGGGATGCCGCTGCTCGTGCTAAACAATTCCGCAAATTGACGAATAAATCGGCTTGTGACGACAGGGGTGGCGAGGGGCTGCGGATGGCAGCACCTGGCGGCAATAACGAACCTTGTGGCGTTCTACTTCATCGGCATGTCGTTGGCCATCCTCTTTGCCTTCAAGCTCAACTTCTACACCAAGGTAGAGTAATTATCGAGAGCTCTCGCCCTTTCCATTGCGGAATGTGGGGTAGCAAGCAGCTCGTACTCCATTCTGAAACATAACGAGCTGGCCGGAGCACTGAACAGATGCACATTTTTTTACAGGGTTTATGGTCGGGTCTGATCTGCGGGCTGACTTGCCAAACCATCACGCTGGTGGTGATCACCGCCCGCACGAAATGGTCCAAGATCGCGGATGCGATGCAGCAAGAGAAGGCCAACTATGTCGCTTGATCGATAATATTGTTTGTGGCTAGCACTTGTATGTATGGGGTTTTGTGAGATGGCCAGAGGGTGCGATGCTTGAGCTGTTGTTTAGCCTTATGAAGTAAGCTATAGCTTTTTTGACCGTGTACTTCGAGGCAATTTATGTCTCAGAAAGATCGAACCTGTAATGGCAATTAACCAGAGAGTATACAGGAGAAGCATACGTACCGGGCCGTCGATGCTCCACCCTCCCAACCGCACCCATGGTCATGGATGTTCATATTTTCAAGGACGCGAAATATATCATGCTGGCTGCGCAGCCTTGCCAATGCCAATACCAGGACATCATCATGCGGGATAATGAGAATATCAACTCTGAAGCTCAACTTGTAGTTAATCCAGTAAAGGAGGAGGCAATAGAAATGTTCATTCCCATGGTGGCTAACAAATAGCTTATGGGTTCCTTACAAAGCAGGGACGAAATAAACCCATAGATAATCATTTTAGTGCCCAATTGCCTCATTATTTAGTCGAGCCCCGCCAACCGCTTAACAGTATCGAATTTGTCTAAACTTATGCCAGCATGATAAAATGCTTTGTGTTGAAATTGCTTTCATGATGGTCATAATACTTCAGAGCCACAAGGACATGATGACTTAAACATTTACAATGAGGTCTGCTTCGCTGTTAACTCCGGAAATGATAATCAATATAACTATTGGTAATCATCGAGCATGTGCATACATTTATGCCTAGATGCTCAATAACACAAGAGGTCATTGGCCATGGAATATGTTTCTAATATCATGTCTGTATTGGGCTTGAAGCAACTCAACGATGTCTATGAATTAAATTTCTAATATGTACTTTTTATAGGAATATGTTCTTTTTTTAAAATCCTTCTTTTGTTCTGTTGGTTACAAAGAAATTTGATTTTAGTTTTATTATTTTTTTCCGGAAAATATGCCTACTCGGTTTCAAAGAAGAAAAACTGATTGATTACTTCTTTTCTTTTCTTTTGAGAATATGACTATATGGGGGACAATATTGTTTATTAATCGTAATATCTGGATTGATAAATGGAGTTGTTTCTCCCAATGATCTTCACTATCTTGCATTTCAACAGAGTCGTGACGAAACCGAGTAGAAATAAACAAGGGAGGGAGAAGGCAAGGATGTCCAAAGTAAAGGACACATGAGATATTTGTTGTAGATTCTTATAAATCTTGTGAGCTCATACACAGTGAATCCACGGAAAATGGAAATTATAATCACAGTGGTAATCCAGTTGACGAGTTGGATGACCTTTGGAAAGACATGTCAGTTGAACTGGCATGTTGGAAGGTATCTGTAAACTTGGCAATTGTCTTTAGATATCTTCCCTTTATTTGCTACTTATATCAAGTTAGATCTCAATATGTCATGATGGATTACCTCATGTGCCTAGCTCCCTTGATAATGGTTTTCATGCCTGCAGTACTGAAATGGTTCTTGGCAAATACTCCCCATAGACTAGAACATTTGTAGTACATGCCTATAGTCGAGCACCATTTCTTCCTCTACTTGGTGTATCAAAATAAAAATAATGTGAATGTTGTCTCCATATAATGCCCGAGGTCAGTTATGTGACACTATTTTTCAATTTATTACTCGGCACACAGTCTTACTGGTTGTTCTGGAAACAGCCAGTTCTGAATTTGCATCAAATCCTTTTACGTTTTCAAACACATATTTTGATGCCCTAACATCATCATACTACTGTTTTTCTTAATTGTGTTCCTTTACACATTTCCTCTGTATTCTTGTATCATTACTTTTTTTTGTGGGGGTCACTACTTGTTTTTTGATGAGTCTGACCAACATAGTTTATTTAACCAGGACACTGGAATTAATCACACTACTGTTTCGTTGAAGAAGAATAGTTCTGAAGTAGTGGATGATTGTTATCATGACTTCTTGATGAAAGATGATTTGGGCATTGTATGCCGTGTTTGTGATTTGGTCCAGCAACACATAAAGAATATTTTTGAGTTGCAGTGGAAAAAGGTATGGAGTTTCCAATCCAAATTGGTCCAGTTTACTTTCCTGGATACTATATAGTTAATTGCTAAAAGAATCAAAGTACACAACTTCATTTGGCATCCCAGCATCAACTAGTTATAGCATCTTGTCAATCAAACTCATTGATGATCAATTCTGGATGTTATAGTCCAAATTTAGTTCATCGGTTATTCGTCCTCGATGATTGATAGAAGAATCAAATTTCCTGTACGAACACCCATTACATGTTTTATAACTTTTGACTGATACAGTTGACTTTTGTTTGAATTTCCACCTTTTCTCTGTTTTTTAAAAGAGGACTTTACTGGGATGCAGTTCAAATTTAGACTAAATCCTAACTGAAGCCCCCGTCGTTAAAACATGTAGATTTCTTTTGAAAAAAAAAGAGAGCAATTCCCTTTATTTTCCATAACAGTGGAGCCACATCTCTCATTTCCTCTTCCTTGCAGCAGCACAACCAATCATACAGAAGGTACCTTCCAGAACCCAGAAGCTGCAATGATCTGGAGGCAACTACCAATCCTTTAGGAGATAATTCTTCAAGCAGTCCCTGGTGCTCTATCAATCCACCATCAGCATCCAGAACAGATGAAACCTCGCCAAGTGGAAGGTTTTAATTTCTTGATCAACAACTTGGCTGATAAGAACAACCCTGGAGGTTGTACTCTAGCACATGCATCAGGTTCTGGAAAGACTTTCATGCTAATTAGCTTTGTTCAAAGCTTCCTGGCCAGATACCCGGCAGGAAGGCCATTGATTATCCTTCCAAAGGGCATTATGGCAACACGGAGAACATAATTCGTCCGTTGGCATATCGATGAGATGCATAGCCTTATACTAGAAGAGGCGAGCCCCTCCCCTCCCCTCCCCTCCCGCGACGCTCCCGCGGGCGTCCGGGGGGCAACCCTAGCGCCGCCGCCGCCACCCTCCCCTTCTCTCTCTCCTTCCTCGCCGCCGCCAAGGGGCACGAGCGGGCGAAGCCCGGTCGTCGCCGGCGGCGGCGGGGCCATCTCGTCTCCTTGCGTGGGGGGTGCGGCGCGGGCCGGATCTCGCCGGTGGGGATGCTGCGCTCGTGCCAGGCGTAGCGGTGCGGCGGCGCTCCGGAGTAGGCCAGCGACGGCGGCGTGGCGTCGGGCGACAGGCGGCATGGTGGTGGTGCAGGCCGGCGGGTGGTGGCGGCGGCGGCTGCTTCGCAGCAGCGCCTCGGCGCCTCGTTTGGCGCTGCGGGTCGCGGGCGGCCCTTCTCGCCGTGGCTCTCAGGTGGAGGGGCGGCGCGGCAGCGGCGGAGGTGGGCGGCCCTTGTCCAGCCGGGCCCCTGCGGCTGGACGGCGGCGCTCGGCGCGGGAAGGCCTCCTCGATGGCCTCTCATGGATGCAGCTCGGCGGATCCGTGCGCCCTCCTCCTCGGCAGCGGGCGGTGGCCGGCGCTCTCGTGCGGATCTGGGCCATAGGCCGCTCCTCCTCCTCCCCCTTCCCCCGGCCATCTGGGCTCGGGTCCCCTTGAGGCAGTGGTCACCGGCGGTTCTGAGGTGGTTGGGCTCATGGATCTTGTCCAAGACGTGACCTTTGGGGCTTCTCGGGGTGGTCCGGTGGCGGGGCGGCGGCCCTGGCGGTGGGAGTCGCGTGGGTCGTAGGCGGACTGCGCGACTCGGATGCGGGCATGCAACCACGGCCGCTTGGGTGGCATGGTTGCATGTGGTTGGCCGACCGGGGATGCAGCGGAAGGGTGGAGCACCGGGGTTCATCACTTACCTGTCCGTACACGGGTCGACGGTGGCGGCGTCCGCGGATGTCGTGTTCCTCCCTGCAGGCTCCGTCGTGGTGCTCTCACTCCTCTCGTCGTGTTCCGGGTGAAAACCTGATCTTTGGATAGGACGATGGCGACGGTCCGTGGTCGTGCCCTTCTTGGAGGCATCGTCTTGGAACCCTCGGTCCGGCGTGGTCCGTTGCACTTCCTCCCGGACGATCTCTCATCTTGATGGTGGTCTCCGTCGGCTACAAGCGGTTCTTTTTGCTCATTTCTGTTGATTCTTGGTAGTCGTTGAAGTTGTGTGTCGGTGCCTGGCATTCTTGTATCTTGCCTTGGGTTATGTGGCATGCGTTTGTATCGGTTACTTGGATGTAAGTGTTGGTGCTTTATTTATAAAGCGGGGAAAACCCTTTTTCGGTATACTAGAAGAGGCTGGTAAAGCAACATGCCAACTGTCTTAGCACATGGAAATTGACGCCTTCAGTATCACGGAACAACCGTCTGACACAAGCACTAGAAGAGGCCAGTAAACAAGCAATCCAGCACAAAAACAACAACAACGGCATCACCCTATAGCCTATTGGGTGAGCAGAGTATGTGACTTGTCAACTTTCAATGGGGCCAGTAAACAAGCAATCCGGCACCAAAACAACAACAACAACGACGACATCACCCTGTAGCCTATTGGGTGAGTAGAGTATGTGATTTGTCAACTTTCAACAGCCCCCCTCACACCT
>NC_041383.1:154155341-154161266 GCF_002162155.2 Triticum dicoccoides | reverse complement strand
CCAAAAGAGTTGTCGTAATGCGAGCAAAAAGCCATCACCCGAAGCACGCCCTTCACTTACATATCTTGGTGAAGACACCAGTCGGTTCTAGCATCCGTGCATCGTAGTACTGGATAGCATCGAACAGCTGCAGGTGTTTGATCATCCGCGCTCCCGATCTCACGTACTTGTTGCACTCCTGCAACTCAAGATCGAAATCCGAAGTGGGCGTCCTTGGAGGGCCGCCGTGGTAGATGAAGTACACCTCTGCTGGATTTCTTTTCAGATTCTCACGTAACCCGTCTGGGCTGATTCCCTCCAGTACTTGCCCTCCACCAGCTGCTATGAGATTCTGGATGTCCTTTCTGTCTTCTGGGTGCATGTAGGCGCTGAAGCAGAAATGCAATCCTGAGAGCAGTTTTCGTGCCTGCAAAACATCAATTTCTCGTCATTTGGCTGTTGAAAGGCATTCCCAATAGTGCTTTTATTAGACAATAATTGAAATGCACTCATTTTAGACCATTGAAGTGCATCATAAAATAAACACACCACGGTGTATGGCACTCCAAAACACCGCATTTCGGGAAATGTCACTTCAAAAGAGAATTGTAAAATACCGCTGCAAAAGATAATTGCTTTGTTGAATGTGGATGCAATCAAAATATGGAAATATGTCTCGCACCCCAACTTGTAAAAAAAAGTCTTAGAATACACTGACCACACGACACCTAGATTTCTCTAAAGATGCACTTTAAGCCTTTGACATCAAACAGTCTCTGTATGAACATGTTGATAGAATTTTAAACTTGTTCGCAGTAGCAAACTTTTTCACAAAAGAACTGTAAGCCAATTCTCTGAACTTATGCATAAGACAAACTGCAATCAGTAGAATTCGTAGAGAATATATAATTGCCAGACATGTATACATACCCCTTCAGCAGCTCCAGCTCTTCCTTTCGCTGGTCCATCAATTGATGTCCGCGGACCATCGTAGAATTTCACCTCATAAGAAATTTCCGGGCTTGGAATCAGCTTTGCCAAGCAACGATTTGGACCTGAAATCCTTTCCACCAAGAAATCCACAACCCCTAAGACAGGAATATGACATGAACTGATTTAGTGCAGGGATAATAATATTCTCTGCCGAGCTAGGATAAGTTTTAGATGACACACGGATAAATGGAAGTGCAAATAGACCAGCAGCTTGTTACATTAAGCAGAATGTAACATGAACTTGGAAGTAGTACAATTATCATCAATAGTACAAACACGGGAGATGTAAGATGGGCTAATACTAACATCCGGCTGCGACAACCCATTTCCCAGACAGTATAGCCATCAGGACCTCATATGATGTGCCACATGCATAACCAGCGTTTCTGCCCACAATAACATGAGTCACAGTTTTGTCCCATTCCTCAGCCAAGGTTGAACTGGTCAAGGATGCAAATTCTTTCAAGGAATCCTGCTTGACAAACGTAAACAATTGTATCACAGCTTAGTATGGAACATAACTCAATTCGAAAACTGGCAAATTATATATAATTTAAATTTCACCATAAAGTTGGATTGCTGCATTACTTGTCCATTCACATGTTTGCTAGTATTGTTCAGATATATCCAAATGCTCTAAAAGGAGAGTATTGTTTGCTAGTATAGTCCACGCTACCTTTTCTGATGCACTTAAAGCTATGCCGAGCAAAACCCACTGATGCAAAGGGGTACTAGACTGGTTTACTAGTTTTTCTTCTGCCCGGTAATTGGTAGAAATTCCTTCTTTGTCCGTACATTGGCTGCAATGATGAAATAAAGAGCAAATTATAGAAGAATATTAATGAATGATGATTGAACATCTGATCAGTAACCTCCGCCACGCATACCCCTGAGGCGAGGAAGAACTTGAGGTGTTCAGCTGATCTACTTGTAGATCTTCCCCTCTATGAAGGGCAGATATTCCTTCTTTAATTAAATATTGGCTGGAAGTACAAAATACAACAAAATCAACAAAAAATGAAATATTAATGATTAACCAAACGAACGGAACCCTCTCCAAGGCGGGTGAAGAAAGATGGCATACCCAGGCACTTGTCCAGGCAAAGGAGAATTTGATGTGACGAGTGGATTAAATTGTTTATCTTCCATTTGGCAATCGACGGAAATTTCTTTAGCTGGGCAATTGCTGGAATGACTACATACAACAGTGAATTATAAAATGAAGGATTAATCAAGTAACATGAAGATTGAAGAAAGATCACATACTTCTGAAGGACAGTGGAAGGAATGTCACTTCCAATTATTGGTGAGCTCATCTCATTGCCCAGCAATGGATTAATTTGGTTATCTTCCATTTGGCAATCGGCAGAAATTTCGTTAGCTGGACTTTGGCTGAAATGACCAAATAGAACACTGGATTAGAAAATGAAGGATTAATCAAGTTACGTGAAAGAAAGACCACGTACTTTTGAGGGACAGGGGAAAGAATGCCAGTCTCAATTGTCGGTGAGCTCATCTCATCAGGTGGTGCATGCACGGGACACCAAACATGGAGATTCACCTTCAAAATCAAAACTAGACATGTCAGAACATCAGTGTTTATAAATGGATCAAGGACAAGGTATACTCAAAAGCTTACAACATCCCAGCGGCATTCTGGTATCATGAATGCACATGGGACATGATAAGTATTGGGGCACCCCGCGCGATAACAACCAAGTGCTGCTCCCCGGAGATTGCATCTGCTGCAATCCCATCTTGAACCACGCTCGATTTCTCTCTCGACGTTCTCAAAAGTACCGTCATCATTGGATTTCACTTTTGGGGCCCTTCAGGAACATGGATAAAGAACGAAAAGGATGGATGAACACTGTGTATGATGATTCTAAATAAATTAAATATGAAGAGTTGAACAGGGTGTATAAAGAAACTTACCAAACCATGCATTTGAAGTGGACATATATGGCGTTAGTAACGTCGGCCTCGTCATTGGACACAATCCTTCCATTGTGATACAGTACCATCTTACCATGCACCTGACATAGGAAAAGTGAACATGTTTTAGTGCCAGTACAAATAAGAACTAAGAAGACTTCAACAGATCAATTTTTACTTGATGTATGTAAATGATATGCAACATACCGGCTCACTGGTTCTAAATGATTGGCAGAAAGCACATTCATCTTCATATAAGCCGGTTGGTGTTTGAACTCTCCCCAACCCAGTAGCACCTTCTTTGTCTACCAACCTGGCACGTTTCCTCGGACCCTTGCCTTTTCTGCAGGAACGCAGGTGGTCCCCGGTGTTACTTGCATTAACACCTGGTGATTCACCTTTGGTTGCATCAACACCGAATTTCCTCTTCCGGCCTTTCACAGGGGAAGCACTTTTATTCTGTAATAACAAAAAGATATCTAGTCAGAAACTCAGAATGTTGAATCACAATGTATATAATTCATCAAGGAGTAAACAATCGATTCTATTAAATGGTTGCTATTCCAGCACTTCTATGTTTATAGCGTAAGAATGTACCCGGTCGTTAGCATGAAACCGTGTTTATCTCTATGCATAAATAATAGTGCACGGATCCATAAGGATCAGGGTGAAGAACTACGTCAAAAACTGAACATATTTATCTCAAAGGAGAAAGGAATGCACAAAGTGCGTACCCAAACATGTCGCAGAGACTCAGGATCAGCGTAGCCAGGTTGTATTTCTACGTTGAACAGCATGTCGGTACGAGCAGCAGAGTTGGTACCTACAAGCATCAAAGCGGTGAGTAGAATGAAGCTGAAAGCATTGCTTCATCATAATTTGAAGCAACACTCTGTCCAGATGAACTGAATAATGACATGATAATATTTCAGTGCAGCCTGGATTTACAGACAGGTCAGGGGCCAATCATATTTTACCATTATTCAGAAACAAGTTATTACTTATTACTACTACCTGCCTAGGAATTACTACATGCTCGAGGAACAGTAAAAGGGGTAGGTGGAGTAGCACGATTCAGTTTTCAAAAACCGCAGCTATCGCTGCCCGGCGGGTGGATCATGGCATCACGGGAAGGCAACTCTGAATCTTTGACGCGTCGAATCGCGGCCGGGCGCCAACTTTGAAACACGAACTAGTATGCGTTACGCAAAACGAAAAGGTTGAGAAGAGCATTGCGCGCATCCTAGGAACTGAGAAAAGGAAGGCAGTAATTAGGCCACGCGCACCGAACGGGCAGGCCGCTTCGGAACTGAATCTCCGTGCCTAGCGCCGGCGCGGCGGCTCGCGCGACAGGGGTTTGGAGGAATCGGCCGGGAAGGAGAAAAAGGATTTGATCGGAGCAAGGAAGAGCCCGACGATGTCCGGAAGCGAGGGGAGGAGAAGGGGGCGAGCGGACCTGCGGAACGGGTGGAGGATCGCCGCGCACCGGCGGCGGCGGCGGGGCCGAAGCCGAACCCAGGTGGTGGCGACGACGTTATCCCTGTCGAGCCGCGGCGGGGCCGCCCCCGCTTCCCCATCGATCGAAACCGGCACGCGCGGCGGCTACCTGGACGGCAATGTCATGCGACGGCGGAGCGGTTGGTTGACGGGACAGGACGGGCGGGCGGGCGGCGCTGTGGAGTGGGCGGGAGGAGCGAGGCGGAGGATTTGACAGGGGCAGGGGGCCGCGGCGATTGGCGGAGCGCTCTTATATAGTCAAAAATGTCTCCCTTTTTTGCGTCTCGTCTCGTCTCGTGTCCCTCGCTCATCACTCCTCTGGCTGACTGCGCCCCACCCCTATAGCCTGCCAGTCCACAGGAAGAAAGATTTCCTCGTGCTCGACGTGGATCGGGAGCGATCTGCACAGGCCATGCTTTGGCTACGCATTGATTTTCTCGCAAAGGTTCGGAGGCAGTGATTAATTGGGGGCGAGCAAGAACAGCGAGGATGCACAAGAAAATCCAGCAAAGACAATTAATAATAATATAACTGAAGTAAGTAGATGTGCGTCGATGCTTATCAACGAAGTATTCTTCCTGGAAGACAAATCTCTTTCCCTGGAAAAAAATCTTCCGTGTTAATTTTCTGGCAAAGGTTTGGGGCAGTTAGTAATTGGGGGCTAGCAAGAACAGTGAGGATGCATGCACAGGAAAATCCAGCAAAGTTAATTAATGATAGTATAACTGAAGTAAGTAGATGTGCGTCGATGCTTATCAACGAAGTATTCTTCCAGGCGAAAGACAAATCTCTTTCCCTGGAAGAAAATCTTCCGTGTTAATTTTCTGGCAAAGGTTTGGGGCAGTGATTAATTGGGGGCCAGCAAGAACAGTGAGGATGCATGCACAGGAAAATCCAGCAAAGATAATTAATAATGACTCAAGTAATAGATGGGCACATCGATTAGCAAATATTTTCTTCATGGTCCCCACAAAAAAAAATTCCTTCATGGAAAACAGATCTTTCTCAGGAGAAAGAAAGCGAGAGAGAAATCCCTCCGGGCCGTCTGCTGCAACTGTTGTCCGATAGACGCGCGTGTGATGAAAAGAGCATATTGGCAGTGATGAGCGAGGACAATGGTGATGAAATCCCGCTTATGCAGGTGAAAAAAAGTAAATGGGAGGAATCGGCGATACCCATCTCTTCATCGTTTCGCCAGCGGAGACGACGCAGTTGCCACATGGCCAAGACTGCCCCTGACCACCAACTCCACAGAGTCGAGACCATTGCTAACCACCATCGCCACATAGTCGCCGACGAGGTCGGCATTCGCCTGATAGCTCAAGCACGGGCGGAGGAGGCAAGGCCGCGACGGGGAGTTCTCTAGTTGTCTATTCGATTGACATGCGGCCGGAGTGCGGGTGCCCGTAAAGGCGGCTCTAGGGTTAGAGGGGGGAGGGGGTACGGGGTCGGGGGAGAAAGCGAGCGAGACATATAAAGGGGCGAGGACACTGTATGCACGAATCTTGTAGCAAATTGTAT
>NC_041383.1:154116890-154155124 GCF_002162155.2 Triticum dicoccoides | reverse complement strand
GGAGGAAGCGAGCGAGGCATATAAAGGGCCGAGGACACTATATGTGTGAATCTTGTAGCAAACTGTAAGGTCTGAGAATCGACTACATCGCAAAAATAAACACGTGCCATATGTTTGCGGTATTAAATTAATGACTATAGTTATGCTGAGGTACGAGACTATGCAGTGGGAAAGGGAACGAGATAGGGTTTGAATTATTGGTCGTTTCAATGGTTGTGATCCACACAAGCATAAATGATCATCAATGTTAAATGTACTTGGGCCCTATAGTTCATCAACCACCGGAAATCTCTTTTGGAGCTCGGGCTCCAGTGAGGCCTCCGGATTCAAATTTCAAATTTCATTGAAATTCGTATTTTTACACCTCAAAAAATTCTGAAAAAAATCACAGATATATATGAAGGCATAATACACATGTGTGTAAATTTTCAGTTCAAAATACATTGAAATGAGGGCTGTGCAAAAAAGACAAATCTGGGGCTGTTTAACACATGATACTATTCATCCTCCTAGGCCATGGATTTGTCTTTTTTTGTACAGGTCGCAATTCAAGGTATTTCATCATGAATTTTTACACACATGTGAGTTACATCCTTACATACATGCATATTTTTTTTTCAGAATTTTTTGAACCATAAAAGTTTGAATTTGAATTTTTCAAAAATAAAGGCCTCCATGGAGCTCGGCCTCCAAAACGCCTTTCTCATCAACCACAAGCTATAAAATGAGTGTGCTGAACTGATGGTATTATACACTCAGATGATATGCTATGCAAATTTGGTTGTTTGGCGACGGACCTTTTCTACCTTTTATTTTCGAACAGTATATAGGTTAGAAAATAGGGTTTGGACTTGCTTTATAGATAAAGCAATGAGTTCAATTAACAGTAACACCAAAATGTGGTACTACCCCTGTAACTAAATTGAACAAAAAAACATCTTATATTTAGTTACGAAGGTAGTAGATGTTAAGCTCAACAGCGAAAAGGGAACAAAAAAAAACAAAAAAAAATCTACCAAGCCAAGGATGTTACTTCATAGGCAAAGTAAGATGACTGGCTACCTCCTGCAGCCCAAGGAGGAGAGCATCAAGTGCTTCGCAATCCCTGCTTCTAAGGAGTGACCACCGTTGTTGAACAAAAGCAACATAGATGAAAATTGAGTCATGACATGAATACCCTCGGTAATAATCTTATTGCAGATAGTCCAAAGAGCCAAGCCAACATAGTAAACCCAATCCATAGGAGGCACGTCCTCTTACTAGGCAAGGTTTCCTGAATGGTAAAAAGGCCTTCCATGCTCGTAGGGCCTTAAGCTACTCATACACTACTGCAGGATGCTGCTAACGCGACACTACAATCAGAGACCCTTCGACGAAACTGTGCGCGATGCAGTAATCGCAAACAGTGATGTAAAAAACCCGTCAAAAAGGTGCAAAACATTTGCGATGACAGATGCATCAAACACGGTTCAGATTTTAGTTGCGTGTGTGATGCAGGGCATACAGTTTAGTTCAATGAGCTATTTGTGCTGAAGTAGAAGAACAAAAACAGGCAGCCAGATGAAGGTGTGTGCGATATGTGGCATACGGTTCACTCGGATGAACTGTTTGTGATTAGGCGGAACAAAAGAAATGGTCAGCCAGATCAAGGTGTGTGCGATAGAGGGCAAACAGTTCACTCGGTAAACTATTTGCGTTGAGCCAAGGTAACAGAAACGGATCAATATAATAAAATGTGTGTGATACGGGACAAACAGGTCTGTAATTAGAAATGTGTGCGAAGACCAATAATAACACAGATGATTGTTTCTAATAAGATGTATGTGATATGCTCTGTCTACACAACATCTATTGGCCATTGGGCGACAGGCGGTCATCCGGGTACGCCATAAGGATGTGAAGATGCATCCTATATCAGCAAGGACTAGCTGTTCCACCAATAGCTCATCTAAGAGAACTCTCAAGTTAACTGTGCTCAGACTGGAGCAGCCATCAGATGACTGACTGGATGTGAAGTTGTCTTATGTTAAATTAACTGATGGGATGGGTCATATAGGTCAAATTAAATGACCTCTATGACCCATCCTATCAGTTAAATTAACCTCGAGGTCCTTGTTTTTTTAACACATGTTAAAGAAGGTCTACCGCATTACTTTTTGACAATGTGCGATACGTGGCATATAGTTGATCCATCCGAGCTATTGTGATGGAATAAGCCGTGTGTGTTGTGGGCAAACGCTTGCTGGTATACAACCATTTGCGATTGATGAATTCATCACCAACGGGTTCCATAGTGTGGTCCGTGTTCATCTGATCATCATCTACTTCTTGTGCTAGCTCGATGTTCCTTCTATGCTAAGTTTCCATTAATTGATGGCGTTTTATGAACACGCCACCGTTTCCATCCATTTCCTCACATGTTTCCCGCCACCCAGCGATATTGCGCATAAACCTAGGTGGCACGCGACACACGAAGGCAACAAGCGTAGCTTGTAGCACATCCACCTTTTCCAAGCATGCCAACCCACCAAAGCGCCGCCTCTGCCATCAACCTCGTCGATGAGGAAACCGAGAAGGCGCCACAACCCGTCGAGGCTGAGGCGCTGATGTCTACTACGCAACCTTCTCCTTGTAGACGTTGTCGGGCCTCCAAGTGCAGAGGTTTGTAGGATAGTAGCAAATTTCTCTCAAGTAGATGACCTAAGGTTATCAATCCGTGGGAGGTGTAGGATGAAGATGGTCTCCCTCAAACAACCCTGCAACCAAATAACAAAGAGTCTCTTGTGTCCCCAACACACCCAATACAATGGTAAATTGTATAGGTGCACTAGTTCGGCGAAGAGATTACAAGTGCAATATGGATGGTAGCTATGAGTATTTGTAATCTGAAAATATAAAATCAGCAAGGTAACAAGTGGTAAAAGTGAGCGTAAACGGTATTGCAATGCTAGGAAACAAGGCCTAGGGTTCATACTTTCACTAGTGCAAGTTCTCTCAACAATAATAACATAATTGGATCATATAACTATCCCTCAACATGGAATAAAGAGTCACTCCAAAGTCACTAATAGCGAAGAACAAACGAAGAGATTATTGTAGGATATGAAACCACCTCAAAGTTATCCTTTCTGATCGATCTATTTAAGAGTCCGTAGTAAAATAACACGAAGCTATTCTTTCCGTTCAATCTATCCTAGAGTTCATACTAGAATACACCTTAAGATAAAAATCAACCAAAACCCTAATGTCACATAGATACACCAATGTCACCTCAAGTATCCATGGGCATGATTATATGATATGCATCACACAATCTCAGATTCATCTATTCAACCAACACAAAGTACTTCAAAGAGTGCCCCAAAGTTTCTACCAAAGAGTCAAGACGAAAACGTGTGCCAACCCCTATGCATAAGTTCACAAGGTCACTGAACCTGCAAGTTGATCACCAAAACGTACATAAAGTAGATCACGTGAATATCCCATTGTCACCACAGATAAGCACATGCAAGACATACATCAAGTGCTCTCAAATCCTTAAAGACTCAATCCGATAAGATAACTTCAAAGGAAAAACTCAATCCATTACAAGAGAGTAGAGGGGGAGAAACATCATAAGATTCAACTATCATAGCAAAGCTCGCGATACATCAAGATCGTGCCATATCAAGAACACGAGAGAGAGAGAGAGAGAGAGAGAGAGAGAGAGAGAGAGAGAGAGAGATCAAACACATAGCTACTGGTACATACCCTCAGCCCCGAGGGTGAACTACTCCCTCCTCGTCATGGAGAGCGCAGGGATGATGAAGATGGCCACCGGTGAGGGATCCCTCCTCCGGCAAGGTGCTGGAATAGGGTCCCGATTGGTTTTTGGTGGCTACAGAGACTTGCGGCGGTGGAACTCCCGATCTAGGTTATTTTCTGGAGGTTTCAGTATTTATAGGAATTTTTGGCATCGAGAACAAGTCAGGGAGGTCTCTGGGCCGTCCACGAGATGGGGCGGCGCGCCCAGGGGGGTGGGCGCGCCCCCCACCCTCGTGGGGAGCCCGGGACTCTTCTGGCCCAACTCATTTACTCTGGGGCTTCTTTTGGTCCATAAAAAAACATCAAAAATTGGCACGTCAATTGGACTCCGTTTGGTATTCCTTTTTTGTAAAACTCAAAAACAAGGAAAAAACAGAAACTGGCACTAGGCTCTAGGTTAATAGGTTAGTCCCAGAAATCATATAAAATAGCATATAAATGCATATAAAACATCCTAGATGGATAATATAATAGCATGGAACAATAAAAAATTATAGATACATTGGAGACGTATCATGCATTCGCAAGCTTAATTCCTGCTCGTCCTCGAGTAAGTAAATGATAAAAATAGAATTTTTGATGTGGAATGCTACCGAACATAATTTCCAATGTAATTCTCTTTATTGTGGCATGAATGTTCAGATCCAAAAGATTCAACATAAAAATTTAATATTGACATAAAAATAGTAATACTTCAAGCATGCTAACCAAGCAGTTTATGTCTTATCAAAATAACATAGCCAAAGAAAGCTTATCCTTACAAAATCATATAGTTTGTCCATGCTTCATTCTTGTCACACAAAATGTTCCCATCATGCACAACCCCGGTTTCAGCCAAGCAATTGGTTCATACTTTTTAACGCGCTTCAGCCTTTTCAACCCTCCCGCAATACATGAGCATAAGCCATGGACATAGCACTATGGGTGGAGTAGAGTATGATGATAGGGATTATGTGAGAAAACAAAAAAGGAGAAAGTCTCACATTGACGTGGCTAATCAACGGGCTATGGGGATGCCCATCAATTGATGTCAATACGAGGAGTAGGGATTGCCATGCAACGGATGCACTAGAGCTATAAATGTATGAAAGCTCATCAAAAAGAAACTAACTGGGTGTGCATCCAACTTGCGTGCTCACGAAGACCTAGGGCATTTTGAGGAAGCCCATCATTGGAATATACAAGCCAAGTTCTAAAATGAAAAATTCCCACTAGTATATGAAAGTGACAAAATAAGAAACTCTCTATCATGAAGATCATGGTGCTATTTTGAAGCACAAGTGTGGAAAAAGCATAGTAACATTGTCCCTTCTCTCTTTTTCTCTCATTTTTTTGGTGGGCTTCTTTGGCCTCTTTTTTTATTTGGGCTTCTTTGGCCTCTTTTATTTTTCATAAAGTACGGAGACTCATCCCAACTTGTGAGGGAATCATTGCTTCCATCATCCTTTCCTCACGTGGGACAATGCTCTAATAATGAAAATCATCACACTTCTATTTATTTACAACTCAAGAATTACAACTCAATACTTAGGACAAAATATGACTCTATGTGAATGCCTCCGGCGGTGTACCGGGATATGCAATGAATCAAGAGCGACATGTACAAAAGAATTATAAAGGTGGCTTTGCCACAAATACGATGTCAACTACATGATCATGCAAAGCAATATGACAATGATGGAGCGTGTCATAATAAACGGAACAGTGGAAAGTTGCATGGCAATATATTTCGGAATGACTATGGAAATGCCATAATAGGTAGGTATGGTGGCTATTTTGAGGAAGATATAAGGAGGTTTATGTGTGATAGAGCGTATCGTATCATGGGGTTTGTATGCACCGGCGAAGTTTGCACCAACTCTCAAGGTGAGAAAGGGCGATGCACGGTACCGTAGAGGCTAGCAAATTGCAGAAGGGTAAGAGTGTGTATAATCCATGGACTCACATTAGTCATAAAGAACTCATATACTTATTGCAAAAGTTTATTAGCCCTCGAAGCAAAGTACTACTACGCATGCTCCTAGGGGAAGGGTTGGGAGGAGTTAACCATCGCGCGATCCCGACCTCCACTCATAAGAAAGGCAATCAAAGAACACCCCATGCTTCAAATTTGTCACACAACGTTCACCATACGTGCATGCTACGGGACTTGCCAACTTTAACACAAGTATTTCTCAATTTCATAATTACCCAACTAGCATGACTCTAATTACCACCTTTATATCTCAAAACAATTATCAAGTATCCAATTTATCATATTATTTAATGCACTCTATATGAAAGTTTTTATTATACCCAACTTGGATGCCCATCATATTAGAACTAATTTTATAACCAAAGCAAATTACCATGTTGTGTAAGACTCTCAAAATAATATAAGTGAAGCATGATAGTTCATCTATTTCTTCAAAATAAAACTACCATCGTGCTCTAAAAGATATAAGTGAAGCACTAGAGCAAATGACAAACTACTCTGAAAGATATAAGTGAAGATCAATGAGTAGTTGAATAATTATGCAACTATGTGAAGACTCTCTAACATTTAAGAATTTCAGATCTTGGTATTTTATTCAAACAGCAAGCAAAACAAAATAAAATAAAATGACGCTCCAAGCAAAACACATATCATGCGGTGAATAAAAATATAGCTCCAAGTAAAGTTACCGGTGAACGAAGACGAAAGAGGGGATGCCATCTGGGGCATCCCCAAACTTAGGCTCTTGGTTGTCGTTGAATATTACCTTGGGGTTCCTTGGGCATCCCCAAGCTTAGACTCTTACCAATCCTTATTCCATAGTTCATTGAATCTTTACTCAAAACTTGAAAACTTCACAACACAAAACTCAACACAAAACTCGTAAGCTCCGTTAGTATAAGAAAATAAATCACCACTTAGGTACTGTTGTGAACTCATTATAAATTCATATTGGTGTAATATCTACTGTATTCCAACTTCTCTATGGTTCATACCCTCCGATACTACTCATAGATTCATCAAAATAAGCAAACAACACATAGAAAACAGAATCTGTCAAAAACAGAGCAGTCTGTAGTAATATGTATCATTCTAATACTTAAGTGACTCCGACAATTCTGAAATAAATTTTTGGACCTGAGGAATTTGTTTATTAATCATCTCCAAAAAGAATCAACCTAAAATCACTCTCCAGTAAAAAATGGCAGCTAATCTCGTGAGCGCAAAAGTTTCTGTTTTTTACAGCAAGATCGCATAGACTTCACCCAAGTCTTCCCAAAGGTTCTACTTGGCACAAACACTAATTAAAACATAAAATCACATCTAAACAGAGGCTAGATGAATTATTTATTACTAAACAGTAGAAAAAAGCAAAGAACAAAAATAAAATTGGGTTGCCTCCCAACAAGCGCTAACGTTTAACGCCCCTAGCTAGGCATGATGATTTCAATGATGCTCACATAAAAGATAAGAATTGAAACGTAAAGAGAGCATCATGAAGAATATGACTAGCACATTTAAGTCTAGCCCACTTCCTATGCATAGGGATTTTGTGAGCAAACAATTTATGGGAACAATAATCAACTAGCATAGGAAGGCTAAACAAGCATAACTTCAAAACTTTAAGCCCATAGAGAGGTATTCCTCCCTCATAATAATTTTCAGTAGCATAATGAATGAATTCAACAATATAACCATCACATAAAGCATTATTTTCACTATCTACAAGCATAGAAAATTTACTACTCTCCACATAAGCAAATTTCTTCTCATGAATAGTAGTGGGAGCAAACTCAACAGAATAATTATCATGTGAGGCATAATCCAATTGAAAACTAAAATCATGATGACAAGTTTCATGGTTATCATTGTTCTTAATAGCATACAAGTCATCACAATAATCATCATAGATAGCAACTTTGTTCTCATAATCAATTGGAAGCTCTTCCGAAATAGTGGATTCATCACTAAATAAAGTCATGACCTCTCCAAATCCACTTTCATAATTATCACAATAATATTCAACATCCTCCAAAATAGTGGGATCATTACTTCCTAAAGTTGACACTCTTCCAAACCCACTTTCATAAACATAATCATCATAAATAGGAGGCATGCTTTCATCATAATAAATATTCTCATCAAAACTTGGGGGACTAAACATATCATCTTCATCAAACATAGCATCCCCAAGCTTGTGGCTTTGCATATCATTAGCATCATGGGTATTCAAATAATTCATCCTAACAACATTGCAATCATGCTCATCATTCACATATTTTATGCCAAGCATTCTATGTAATTCTTCTTCTAGTACTTGAGCACAATTTTCATTCCCATCATTTTCACGAAAGACATTAAAAAGATGAAGCATATGAGGCACCCTTAATTCCATTTTTTGTAGTTTTCTTTTATAAACTAAACTAGTGATAAAACAAGAAACTAAAAGATTCGATTGCAAGATCTAAAGATATACCTTCAAGCACTCACCTCCCCGGCAACGGCGCCAGAAATTAGCTTGATGTCTACTATGCAACCTTCTCCTTGTAGACGTTGTTGGGCCTCCAAGTGTAGAGGTTTGTAGGAAAGTAGCAAATTTCCCTCAAGTGGATGACCTAAGGTTTATCAATTCGTGGGAGGTGTAGGATGAAGATGGTCTATCTCAAGCAACCCTGCAACCAAATAACAAAGAGTCTCTTGTGTCCCCAACACACCCAATACAATGGTAAATTGTATAGGTGCACTAGTTCGGCGAAGAGATGGTGATACAAGTGCAATATGGATGGTGATATGAGTATTTGTAATCTGGAAATATAAAAACAGCAAGGTAACAAGTGGTAAAAGTGAGCGTAAACAGTATTGCAATGCTAGGAAACAAGGCCTGGGGTTCATACTTTCACTAGTGCAAGTTCTCTCAACAATAATAACATAATTGGATCATATAACTATCCCTCAACATGGAACAAAGAGTCACTCCAAAGTCACTAATAGCGGAGAACAAACGAAGAGATTATTGTAGGGTACGAAACCACCTCAAAGTTATCCTTTCTGATCGATCTATTCAAGAGTCCGCAGTAAAATAACACGAAGCTATTCTTTCCATTCAATCTATCCTAGAGTTCGTACTAGAATAACACCTTAAGATACAAATCAACCAGAACCCTAATGTCACCTAGATACTCCAATGTCACCTCGAGTATCCATGGGCATGATTATACGATATGCATATCACAATCTTAGATTCACCTATTCAACCAACACAAAGTACTTCAAAGAGTGCCCCAAAGTTCCTACCGAAGAGTCAAGACGAAAATGTGTGCCAACCCCTATGCATAAGTTCACAAGGTCACTGAACCCGCAAGTTGATCACTAAAACGTACATCAAGTAGATCACGTGAATATCCCATTGTCACCACGGATAAGCAATGCAAGACATACATCAAGTGTTCTCAAATCCTTAAAGACTCAATCTGATAAGATAACTTCAAAGGGAAAACTCAATCCATTACAAGAGAGTGGAGGGGGAGAAACATCATAAGATCCAACTATCATAGCAAAGTTCGCAATACATCAAGATCGTGCCATATCAAGAACACGAGAGAGAGAGAGAGAGAGATCAAACACATAGCTACTGGTACATACCCTCAGCCCCGAGGGTGAACTACTCCCTCCTCATCACGGAGAGCGCCGGGATGATGAAGATGGCCACCGGTGAGGGATCCCCCCTCCGACAGGGTGCCGGAACAGGGTCCCGATTGGTGACTCTTGAATAGATCGATCACAAAGGATAACTTTGAACAGGGTCCCAATTGGTTTCTGGGCCGTCCACGAGATAGGGGGCGTGCCCAGGGGGGTAGGCGCGGCCCCACCCTCGTGGGCAGCCCGGGACTCTTCTGGCCCAACTCTTTTACTCTGGGGGCTTCTTTTGGTCCATAAAAAATCATAAAAAATTGGCACGTCAATTGGACTCCGTTTGGTATTCCTTTTCTGTAAAACTCAAAAACAAGGAAAAACAGAAACTGTCACTGGGCTCTAGGTTAATAGGTTAGTCCCAAAAATCATATAATATAGCATATAAATGCATATAGAACATCCTAGATGGATAATATAATAGCATGGAACAATAAAAAAAATTATAGATACGTTGGAGACGTATCAGGCGCTCCCCGGCAACGTGATGGACAACGCCGTGATGCGCGTCATCGCCAGGGTTGAGCAGACCCTTGGTGCATGGCGCTTCAGCACCGTGGATGAAGGTAGGCATGCAAGCACCGAGAGGCTGCAGCTCGCCGCACAACATGATCGATGGTGCGCCGTAGAGCAAGTTAGGAGCGTCCGCGCTGATAGGCTGCGGCTCGCCGCTCGGCGGGACCATTGGAGCGCCGCCAGAGAGAGAGAGAGGCACGGCACGCCGCACAGCAGGAGCGGATCCATCGACGCTTCCCTGCTGTCGACAGGGCGTCGCAGCTGGGTACACGTCCCGTCAGTACCCCCATTCCTCACCAGGAGTGGGCAGAGGCCCTCTGCGTCATACTTGCACCAGAGGCTGGCCGCGCCATACTTGCACCGGACGCCTGTGATACGTCTCCAACGTATCTATAATTTATGAAATATTCATGTTGTTATATTATCATTCTTGGATGTTCTACAATTATTTTATAGCAACTTCATATCATTTTTGGGGACTAACCTATTGACCCAGTGCCCAGTGCCAGTTGCTGTTTTTTACATCACAGAAATCAATATCAAATGGAGTCCAAACACCGCATAACTTTTTTGTGGATTTTGTATGGACCAGAAGACATCCAATGAGCCACAGCAGCACCTGGGGGTGCCTCGAGGGGGGCACAACCCACCAGGGCGCGCCCTAGTGGATTGTGCCCACCTCGGTGGCCTCCCGCACCCCCTCTTCGCCCTATAAATCGTCAAATATTCTAAAAACCCTCGCGGAGACCCTAGATCGGAAGTTCCGCCACCGCAAGCCTCTGTAGCCACGAAAAACCAATCTAGACCCCGTTCCGGCACTTTGCCGGAGGGGGAAATCATCACCTGTGGCCATCTTCATCATCCCGGCGGCCACCATGATGAGGAGGGAGTAGTCCATCCTCGGGGTTGTGGGTTTGTACTAGTAGCCATGTGTTTAATCTCTCTCTCTCTCTCTCTCTCTCTCTCTCTCGTGTTCTTGAGATTTCACAATCTTGATGTATCGCGGGCTTTGTTAATATAGTTGTATCATATGGTGTTTTCCCCTCTCTATCTTGTTGTGATGAATTGAGTTTTCCCTTTGAGATTTCATTTTATTGGATTGAATACTTTTATGGATTTGAGAGCACTTGATATATGTCTTGCATATGAATACTCGTGGTGACAATGGGGTGTTATATTGATTCACTTGATATATGTTTTGGCACTCAACTCGCAGATTCCTGAGGTGACATTGGGGTAATCTATGCATAGGGGTTGATGCACATTTTTGTCCTTGTTTCTCCGATAGAAATCTTTTGGCACTCTTTGAGATTCTTTGTGTTGGATCGAGTATTATAAATCTGAAATTGTTTGATGCGTATCGTATAATTAACTCATGGATACTTGTTGTGACATTGGAGTATCTAGGTGACATTAGAGTTGGTTGAGGCGTATCATATGGTGTTATTTTAGTACGAACTCTTGGATGGATGGAATGGAAAGAATAACTTTGTGTTATTTTAGTACGAACTCTTGAATAGATCGAACGAAAAGAGTAACTTTAAGGTGGTTTCGTACCCTACAAACAATTTATTCTTATGTTCTCCACTAGATAAGAACTTTGGAGTGATTCTTCATCACACATGAGGGATGGTTATATGATCCAATTAGATTAGCATTGTTGAGAGATTGCACTAGCGAAAGTACGGACCCCTAGGCCTCATTTTCAAGCATTGCAATACCGTTTGTGCTCACTTTTGTTACTTGCTACCTTGCTATTTTTTATTGTTACTATTACAAAAATAATATCTACTATCCATATTACACTTTTGTCACCATCTCTTCGCCGAACTAGTGCACCTATACAATTTGCCATTGTATTGGGTGTGTTGGGGACACAAGAGATTTCTTTGAAGGAAAAATGCCCTAGAGGCAATAATAAAGTTGTTATTTATATTTCCTTATATCATGATAAATGTTTATTATTCATGCTAGAATTGTATTAACCGGAAACTTAGTACATGTGTGAATACATAGACAATACATAGTGTCCCTAGTATGCCTCTACTTGACTAGCTCGTTAATCAAAGATGGTTATGTTTCCTAACCATAGACATGTGTTGTCATTTGATGAAGGGGGTCACATGATTAGGATAATGAAGTGATGGACAATACCCATCTGTTAGCTTAGCATTATGATCGTTGCAGTTTCATTGCTACTGCTTTCTTCATGACTTATACATGTTCCTCAAACTATGAGATTATGCAACTCCCGAATACCGGAGGAACACCTTGTGTGCTATCAAACGTCACAACGTAACTGGGTGATTATAAAGATGCTCTACAGGTGTCTCCGAAGGTGTTTGTTGGGTTGGCATAGATCAAGATTAGGATTTGTCACTCCGTGTTTCAGAGAGGTATCTCTGGGCCCTCTCGGTAATGCTCATCACTATAAGCCTTGCAAGCAATGTGACTAATGAGTTAGTTACGTGATGAAGCATTACGGAACTAGTAAAGAGACTTGCCAGTAACGAGATTGAACTAGGTATGATGATACCAACGATCGAATCTCGGGCAAGTAACATACCGATGACAAAGGGATCAACGTATGTTGTTGTGCGGTTTGACCGATAAAGATCTTCATAGAATATGTAGGAGCCAATATGAGCATCCAGGTTCCGCTATTGATTATTCATCAGAGATGTGTCTCGATCATGTCTACATAGCTCTCGAACCCGTAGGGTCCGCACGCTTAACGTTTGATGGTGATTTGTATTATGAGTTAAGTGATTTGATGACCGAAGTTTGTTCGGAGTCCTGGATGAGATCACGGACATGACGAGGAGTCTCGAAATGGTCGATACATAAAGATTTATATATTGGAAGGCTATGTTCGGACACCGGAAAGGTTTCGAAAGAGTTCAGACATTTTCTAGAGTACCGGGAGGTTACCGGAACCCCCCCGGGAGAGTATTGCGCCTTCATGGGCCTTAGTGGGAAGAGGAGGCCGGTGGCCAGGAGGTGGCACGCGCCCCCCCTAGCCAAACCTAATTGGACTAGGGGAGGGGGCGTGGCCCCCCTCCTTCTTCCTCTCTCTTTCCCTTTCCCCTTCTCCTACTCCGAAAAGGGAAGGGGACTCCTACTAGGACTGGGAGTCCTAGTAGGACTCCCCCCTTTTGGCATGCCCCTCTAGGCCAGCCGCCTCCTCCCTCTCTCCTTTATATACGGGGGCAGAAGGCACCCCAAAGCACAACAATTATTCTCTTAGCCGTGTGCGGTGCCCCCCTCCACAGTTTAACACCTCAGTCATATCGTCGTAGTGCTTAGGCAAAGCCCTGCGCTAGTAACATCATCAACACCGTCGTACGAATGAGCCGGTGGATGCTCGTGTGTGATCCATCGGTTTATGTCAAGCGTTTTCTAAAAACAAAACATCGTAATATTTCTTGAATTTATTAAAAATATATTATTTGAAAATTTTAGCCTGAATCATGCAGATACGCTGTGACCGGCTGAGTTTTGGGCCAGCACGCCCGCGCCTATCAGAGCCCAAAAGTCCCCCCCCCAAAAAACCCGGTGCCTAGCGAAAAGGCGACTAGGTTTACGGGTGGCTCGTGGCCGTGCTCATCGGATCTACTGGCGGGGCGCAACTCAGGTCGAGTGGAGGATGGCTGTCGGTGTCAAAACTGGCGGATCTCGGGTAGGGGGTCCCGAACTGTGCGTCTAAGGCTAATGGTAACTGGAGGCGGGGGACAAGATGTTTACCCAGGTTCGGGCCCTCTCTATGGAGGTAATACCCTACTACCTGCTTGATTGATCTTGATGATATGAGTATTACAAGAGTTGATCTACCACGAGATCATAGAGGCTAAACCCTAGAAGCTAGCCTATGATTATGATTGTTCTTGTCCTACGGACTAAACCCTCCGGTTTATATAGACACCGGAGGGGGCTAGGGTTACACAGAGTCAGTTACAGAGAAGGAAATCTACATATCCGAATCGCCAAGCTTGCCTTCCACGCAAAGGAGAGTCCCACATGGACACGGGACGAAGTCTTCAATCTTGTATCTTCATAGTCCAACAGTCCGACACAAGTACATAGTCCGGCTGTCCGGGGACCCCTTAATCCAGGACTCCCTCAGTAGCCCCTGAACCAGGCTTCAATGACGATGAGTCCGGCGCAGATTGTCTTCGGCATTGCAAGGCGGGTTCCTTCTCTGAATACTTCAAGGTAGATTTTGAACACATGAATCATGTCCGGCTCTGCAAAACAATTTCACATACCACCGTAGAGAGCACAATATTCCACAAATCCAATCTGCTGACAACTTTTCATAGCATGACATCACACTGCAGCCCAGTCATTATTAGAACCGTGTTTCTCAACTTGTTGTTGCACGTCTTGCGAGGTGGTTTTATTGGCACGTCTTGTCGGAGCAGAGATCGTGTTCCCCTTATCACATGATTCTCATCAATACGGGCGTGGGTAACCCAATCATGTCGTTAGTATGACTCCTCGGTTTTATGCAAGTTCCAAATGGCCACGCGGAGGACGCTTGATATTCACCCTCTTTATAAAGAGGTGAAGACCTGTCCTTTTCTTTCCACGCCCGATCCTTCCCTTCCCCTACCTCGAGTTCCAACACCCAAGGTTCAGCTTAAGCGCTCTGGGCCTTCAACCATGTCCAGATCCAACCTTCAAGGCCGGTGGATGCCCTCTTCCGTCACAGAGGAGGACATCAAGAAGCTTAGGGAGGCTAGGTATCTGACCACTGAAATCCTTCACAGGCTATCTGTTCCAGGGCAGGTTATCCCCACTCCTGAACCCAACGAGAGTGTTGTATTTGTTTCCCAATTCCTCCGAGAGCTAGGCTTTAGTCTTGATCCCTTCGTTAGAGGGCTCATGTTCTATTACAGGCTAGATTTCCAAGATCTAGCTCCAGATTCCTTCCTTCACATCTCGTCGCTTATCGTCGTGTGTGAGGCCTTCCTCCGCATTACCCCACACTTCGGCTTATGGCTCAAGACCTTCAATGTGAAGCCGAAGATGATCAATGGGCGACACGCGGAGTGCGGAGGTGCTATAATAAGCAAAGGTGCCGACGTCCTATGGCTAAATGGCTCCTTCCCGGAGGTGTTCGACCTATGGCAACGGGAGTGGTTTTACATCACCGCACCCCGAGGTACAAAGCGGGCAGCCGCCCCAGCCTTCCGCTCTGCCCCTCCGCCTCAACTGGCATCATGGGTCAACAAAGGGCTGGACTGGGAGCCAGTTAACGACGTGCTGACATTGCAAAGCCGCATCCGAGATCTCCTCAACAGGGATATCAGTCTCGTCAAAGTAATTCAAGTAATGTTAGTTTGTCGGGTCCTGCCATGCCAACGTCGATCTCTCCTTATGTGGGAGTTCAACCTGGAAGGACCGCGAACCATTCAACACTTCTTCGGCGTGACGCTCGAAGGGATGTATCGATTATTCTTCGGATCACGAATAAAGTGTCCGGACACCACCGAGGATGCAGGTCTCAACTGCAACCATCCAGATACCCAAGTAAGTAACTCCGCAACCGAACATGTTGTCTTTATATTTGTCACAACATTATTCTAAAAAACTACCCTCGGTCATGACTGGATAAGAAAGGTGGAGAGGATCAGGTGTTCAGCCCCTCTTCCCAAAGGCTCGCCGGATCCTATACTAACCAGGATGCTGGCTCGCGCACCGTATCAAGTGCCATCAGGAGAAGACGAGGGGAGGAATAGGGAAGCCAAAAGCAGGCTTCATACATTACACATCCAAACCGGGGGAATTAGTGCCTCCGCGAAGGAGGATGGTCGGGGAGGTGAATCTAGAATCCCCTCTCCCCACGGGAAGAAAAGGGCCGCCCCTGAAGACTTGGAAACGGAGGTTTCCAAATGAGGGAAGAAACCTTCACCAGGGGGCCCTGCCCCAGAGGGCATCCTTACCGCACAGCACCCACAAGGGGCTCAGCCGTCAGCCGAGCTGTAAGTGAATAAAGGTACATAGGTAAATATGCCCTGCTCTTTTCCTGAGAATAACAACCGAGACATATGTTTTGCAGTCCGGCTCATAGCCCTTCTCCACAATGTTCGTCTTCGGGGGATCTTCTTTCGGAGATGATGGAGAGCGAAACGCCTCCTCCTGCTTCCCTGCCTCGTGAGACGGACAACCCTGAGGTGTCATCATGGAGGATTTCTCCTGATCCGCAAAGGCCAGAAGGTAACTCTTCGGCCACTCGAAGTCCGGAGTTCTCGGCTCCTAAGGAGACCAACAGAAAAAGCCCGGGACTATTTGGTGTACAACCGGACACATTGATGGATCTTCTAGAGCAAGCGGCTATCTCATAGGCACATCATACCTTAATGGGTATGGTGGTTGAGAGGATCTCATCCGCCAAAAGCGGGTTGAATGAAGCTTTTATGAGCCTACTAATAGGCTTTGAGGTACGCAAAGTAATATATATATATATATATATATATATATATATATACATTTGACTATACCGCACATGCTAGGTGTGCTTTGTATAGATAGTAGCCCCTGAGACTCTGGTTGCCGTCCAGACGCGGCGAGCAGAGGATCATAGTCTCAGGTAATAACAGTGCTGCTTTCGTGCGCAGGCGGCTGCAGATCCGGCGGCTGACCGAACTGCTGATTTTGCCGAATTGAGGCGGCAACTTGACGTGGCGGATGCGGACATCACGCTTGTGAACAAGCGGCTTGACGAGGCACAGGGTATGTATATTCGGGTGGTCAGTAAATATTAAGAGGAGCATGATGCTAGTGTTTATAATATGCTTTCACTGCAGATGGAGCTGCCGCCGTGGAGACCCTTCGGGCAGAACTTGCCCGAGCCAAGGAATAAGCCAGGAGAAGTGATGCGGCCGCCTTGAAGGCAGCCAAAGAGTTAAAAGCCGAACAGGCTGCTCATCGCCAGAGCAAAGATAAAATAGCCAAGATGGCTGTTGAGCTGCAAAATGCCGCCAGCCGATATGAGCTCCTCGAAGGGGAAAGCCAAGCGAAAGTGGCTGACTGATATGTCTCCAGCGTATCTATAATTTATGAAGCATTCATGCTATTTTATTATCTGTTTTGAATGATTACGGGCTTTATTATACACTTTTATATCACTTCTGGGACTAACCTATTAACCGGAGGCCCAGCCCATATTGCTGTTTTATTGCCTGTTTCAGTATTTCGAAGAAAAGGAATATCAAATGGAGACCAAATGGAATGAAACCTTCGGCAGCGTGATTTTTGGAAAGATTATGATCTAGGAGACTTGGAGTGCAAGCCAGGGGGAGCATCGACGAAGCCACAAGACAGGGGGGCGCGCCCACCCCCCGGGCGCGCCCTACCCTCTCGTGGGCCCCTCGAGGCTCCCCAAACCGACTTCTTTCGCCTATATAAGCCTACGTACCCTAAAAACATCATAATAGAAGATAGATCGGGAGTTCCGCCACTGCAAGCCTCTGTAGCCACCAAAAACCTCTCGGGAGCCCGTTCCGGCACCCTGTCGAAGGGGGAACCCATCACCGGTGGCCATCTTCATCATCTCGGTGCTCTCCATGACGAGGAGGGAGTAGTTCACCCTCGGGGCTGAGGGTATGTACTAGTAGCTATGTGTTTGATCTCTCTCTCTCTCTCTCTCTCTCTCTCTCGTGTTCTCTCTATGGCACGATCTTGATGTATCGCGAGCTTTGCTATTATAGTTGGATCTTATGATGTTTCTCCCCCTCTACTCTCTTGTGATGAATTGAGTTTTCCTCTTGAAGTTATCTTGTTGGATTGAGTCTTTAAGGATTTGAGAACACTTGATGTATGTCTTGCCGTGCTTATCTGTGGTGACAATGGGATATCACGTGCCACTTGATGTACGTTTTGGTGATCAACTTGCGGGTTCCGTCCATGAACCTATTGAAGGAAATATGCCCTAGAGGCAATAATAAAGTTATTAGTTATTTCCTTATTTCATGATAAATGTTTATTATTCATGCTAGAATTGTATTAACCGGAAACATAATACATGTGTGAATACATAGACAAACATAGTGTCACTAGTATGCCTCTACTTGACTAGCTCGTGAATCAAAGATGGTTAAAGTTTCCTAGCCATAGACATAAGTTGTCATTTGATTAACGGGATCACATCATTAGGAGACTGATGTGATTGACTTGACCCATTCCGTTAGCTTAGCACTTGATCGCTTAGTATTTTGCTATTGCTTTCTTCATGACTTATACATGTTCCTGTAACTATGAGATTGTGTAACTCCCGTTTACCGGAGGAACACTTTATGTGCTACCAAACGTCACACCGTAACTGGGTGATTATAAAGGTGCTCTACAGGTGTCTCCAAAGGTACATGTTGAGTTGGCATAATTCGAGATTAGGTTTTGTCACTCCGATTGTCGGAGAGGTATCTGTGGGCCTTCTCGGTAATACTCATCACCTAACCCTTGCAAGCATTGTAACTAATGAGTTAGTTATGAAATGATGTATTACGGAACGAGTAAAGAGACTTGCCGGTAACGAGATTGAACTAGGTATTGGATACCGACGATCGAATCTCGGGCAAGTAACATACCGATGACAAAGGGAACAACGTACGTTGTTATGCGGTTTAACCAATAAAGATCTTCGTAGAATATGTAGGAGCCAATATGGGCATCCAGGTTCCGCTATTGGTTCCGCTATTGGTTATTGATCTTCGTAGAATATGTAGGAGCCAATATGGGCATCATGTCTACATAGTTCTCGAACCCGTAGGGTCCGCACGCTTAACGTTACGATGACAGTTTTATTATGAGTTTATAAGTTTTGATGTACCGAAGGAGTTCGGAGTCCCGGATGAGATCGGGGACATGACGAGGAGTCTCGAAATGGTCGAGACGTAAAGATCGATATATTGGACGACTATATTCGGAGTTCGGAAAGGTTCCGAGTGATTCGGCTATTTTTCGGAGTACCGAAGAGTTACGGGAATTCGTATTGGGCCTCATTGGGCCATACGGGAAAGGAGAGAAAGGGCCAAAAGGGTGGCCGCACCCCTCCCCTTGGACTAGTCCGAATTGTACTAGGGAGGGGGGGCGCCCCCTTCCTTCCTTCTCCTTCTCTCTTCCCTTTCCTTCTCTCCTACTCCTACTACTTGGAAGGGGGGAATCCTACTCCCGGTGGGAGTAGGACTCCTCCTTGGTGCGCCCCCTCCTAGGCCGGCCACCCCCTCTCTTGCTCCTTTATATACGGGGGCAGGGGAGCACCCCATAACACACAAGTTGATCTACGGATCGTTCCTTAGCCGTGTGCGGTGCCCCCCTCCACCATATTCCACCTCGGTCATATCGTCGCGGAGTTTAGGCGAAGCCCTGCGCCGGTAGAACATCATCATCGTCACCACGCCGTCGTGCTGACGGAACTCATCCCCGACGCTTCGCTGGATTGGAGCCCGGGGGACGTCATCGAGCTGGACGTGTGCTGAACACAGAGGTGCCGTACGTTCGGTGCTTGGATCGGTCGAATCGTGAAGACATACGACTACATCAACCGCGTTGTCATAACGCTTCCGCTTAACGGTCTACGAGGGTACGTAGACAACACTCTCCCCTCTCGTTGCTATGCCGTCACCATGATCTTGCGTGTGCGTAGGAAATTTTTGAAATTACTACGTTCCCCAACAGTGGCATCCGAGCCTAGGTTTTATGCGTTGATGTTATATGCACGAGTAGAACACAAGTGAGTTGTGGGCGATACAAGTCATACTGCTTACCAGCATGTCATACTTTGGTTCAGCGGTATTGTTGGATGAAGCAGCCCGGACCAACATTACGCGTACGCTTACGCGAGACTGGTTTTACCGCCGTGCTTTACACACAGGTGACTAGCTGGTGTCAGTTTCTCCAACTTTAGTTGAACCGAGTGTGGCTATGCCCGGTCCTTGCGAAGGTTAAAACAACACTAACTTGATGAACTATCATTGTGGTTTTGATGCGTAGGTAAGAACGGTTCTTGCTAAGCCTGTAGCAGCCACGTAAAACTTGCAACAACAAAGTAGAGGACGTCTAACTTGTTTTTGCAGGGCATGTAGTGATGTGATATGGTCAAGACGTGATGCTATATTGTATTGTATGAGATGATCATGTTTTGTTGAAGTTATCGGCAACTGGCAGAAGCCCCATGGTTGTCTCTTTGTTGCATAAGATGCAAGTGCCAAATAATTGCTTTACTTTATCGCTATGCGATAGCAATAGTTGCAAGAGCAATAATTGGAAAGACGACCATGTGACGACACATTGATATAGATCAAGATGATGAAGATCATGGTGTCGTGCCGGTAACGATAGAGATCATGACAGTACTTTGGAGATGGAGATCAAAGGCGCAAGATGATCATGGCCATATCATGTCACATATTTTGATTGCATATGATGTTTATCTGTTATACTTCTTATTCTGCTTTGATTGACGGTAGCATTTTAAGATGATCTCTCACTAATTATCAAGAAGTGTTCTCCCTGAGTATGCACCGTTGCCAAAGTTCGTCGTGCCCAGACACCACGTGATGATCGGGTGTGATAAGCTCTACGTCCATCTACAACGGGTGCAAGCCAGTTTTGCACACGCGGAATACTCAGGTTAAACTTGACGAGCCTAGCATATGCAGATATGGCCTCGAAACACGGAGACCGAAAGGTCGAGCGTGAATCATATAGTAGATATGATCAACATAGTGATGTTCACCATTGAAAACTACTCCATCTCACGTGATGATCGGTTATGGTTTAGTTGATTTGGATCACGTGATCACTTAGATGACTAGAGAGATGTCTATCTAAGTGGGAGTTCTTAAGTAATATGATTAATTGAACTTAAATTTATCATGAACTTAGTCCTGGTAGTATTTTGCAAATTATGTTGTAGATCAATAGCTCGCGTTGTTGCTTTCATATGTTTATTTTGATATGTTCCTAGAGAAAACTGTGTTGAAAGATGTTAGTAGCAATGATGCGGATTGGATCCGTGATCTGAGGTTTATCCTCATTGCTGCACAGAAGAATTATGTCCTTAATGCATCGCTAGGTGACAGACCTATTGCAGAAGCAGATGCAGACGTTATGAACGTTTCGCTAGCTCAATATGATGACTACTTGATAGTTTAGTGCACCATGCTTAACGCCTTAGAATCGGGACTTCAAAGATGTTTTAAACATCATGGACCATATGAGATGTTCCAGGAATTGAAGTTAATATTTCAAGCAAATACCCGAGTTGAGAGATATGAAGTCTCCAACAAGTTCTATAGCTAAAATTTGGAGGAGAATCGCTCAACTAGTGAGCATGTGCTCAGATTGTCTGGGTACTTCAATCACTTGAATCAAGTGGGAGTTAATCTTCCAGATAAGATAGTGATTGACAGAGTTCTCTACTCACCATCACCAAGTTACTAGAACTTCGTGATGAACTATAGTATGCAAGGGATGACGAAAATGATTCCCGAGCTCTTCGTGACGTTGAAATCGACGAAGGTAGAAATCAAGAAAGAGCATCAAGTGTTGATGATTCACAAGACCACTAGTTTCAAGAAAAGGGCAAAGGGAATGAAAGGGAACTTCAAGTAGAATGGCAAGCAAGTTGTCACTCCCGCGAAGAAGCCCAAAGCTAGACCAAAGCCTGAAACTGAGTGCTTACACTGCAAAGGAAATGGTCACTGGAAGCGGAGATGCCCTGAATATTTGGTGAATAAGTAGGATGGCAAAGTGAACAAGGGTATATTTGATATACAGGTTATGGATGTGTGCCTTACTAGTGTTTATAGTAGCCCCTGAGTATTTGATACTTGTTCGGTTGCTAAAGATTAGTAACTCGAAACAGGAGTTACAGAATAAACAGAGACTAGTTGAAGGGGAAGTGACGATGAGTGTTGGAAGTAGTTCCAAGATTGATATGATCATCATCGCACACTCTTTATACTTTCGGGATTAGTGTTAAACCTAAATAAATGTTATTTGGCGTTTGCGTTAAGCATGAATATGATTTGATCATGTTTATTGCGATATGGTTATTCATTTAAAGTTAGAGAATAATTGTTATTCTGTTTACATGAATAAGACCTTCGATGGTCATACACCCAATGAAAATAGTTTGTTGGATCTTGATCGTAGTGATGCACATATTCATAATATTGATGCCAAAAGATGGAAAGTTAATAATGATAATGCAACTTATTTGTGGCACTGCCGTTTTGGTCATATCGGTGTAAAGTGCATGAAGAAACTCCATAAAGATGGATTTTCGGAATCACTTGGTTATGAATCATTTGATGCTTGCGAACCGCGCCTTTTGTGCAAGATGACTAAAACTCCGTTCTCCAGAATAATGGAACAAGCTACTGACTTATTGGAAATAATACATACCGATGTATGCGATCCAATGAGTGTTGATGCTCGTGGCAAGTATCGTTATTTTCTGACCTTCACAAGATGATTTGAGCAGATATGGGTATATCTACTTGATGAAACATAAGTCTGAAATAGTTGAAAGGTTCAAAGAATTTTAGAGTGAAGTGGAAAAATCATCGTAACAAGAAAATAAAGTTTCTGCGATCTGATCGCGGAGACCAATATTTGAGTTACGAGTTTGGTCTTCAATTAAAACAATGTGGAATAGTTTCACAGCTCACGCCACCTGGAACACCACAACGTTATGGTGTGTCCAAACATCGTAACCGCACTTTATTGGATATAGTGCGATCTATGATGTCTCTTACTGATTTACCACTATTGTTTTTGGGTTATGCATTAGAGACAGCTGCATTCACGTTAAAAGGGCACCATCTAAATCCGTTGAGATGACACCATATGAACTGTGGTTTAGCAAGAAACCCAAGTTGTCGTTTCTTAAGGTTTGGGGCTGCGATGCTTATGTGAAAAAGTTTCATCCTGATAAGCTCAAACCCAAATTGGAGAAGTGCATCTTCATAGAATACCCAAAGGAAACTGTTGGGTACACCTTCTATCACAGATCCGAAGGCAAGATATTCGTTGCTAAAAATGGATCCTTTCTAGAGAAGGAGTTTCTCTCGAAAGAAGTGAGTGGGAGGAAAGTAAGAGCTTGATAAGGTAATTTGTACCTTCTCCCGAATTGGAAAATAGTTCATCACAGAAATCAGTTCCAGTGATTCCTACACCAATTAGTGAGGAAGCTAATGATGATGATCATGAAACTTCAGATCAAGTTACTACAGAAACCTCGTAGGTCTTCCAAAGTACAGTCCGCACCAGAGTGGTATGGTAATCCTGTTCTGGAAGTCATGTTACTAGACCACGATGAACCTACAAACTATGAGGAAGCGATGATGAGCCCAGATTCCGCAAAATGGCTTAAGGCCATGAAATCTGAGATGGGATCCATGTATGAGAACAAAGTGTGGACTTTGGTGGAGTTGCCCGATGATCGGCAAGCCATATTGTATAAATGGATCTTCAAGAGGAAGACGGACGTTGATAGTAGTGTTACTATCTACAAAGCTCGACTTGTCGCAAAAAGGTTTTTGACAAGTTCAAGGTATTGACTACAATGAGATTTTCTCAACTGTAGCGATGCTTAAGTCTATCCGAATCATGTTAGCAATTGCCACAAATCTGGCAAATGGATGTCAAAACTGCATTCCTTAATGGTTTTCTCAAAGAAGAGTTGTATATGATGCAACCAAAAGGTTTTGTCAATCCTAAAGGTACTAACAAAATGTGCATAATCCAGCGATCCATCTATGGACTGGTGCAAGCATCTCGGAGTTGGAATATATGCTTTGATGAGTTGATCAAAGCATATAGTTTTGTACAGACTTACGGTGAAGCCTGTATTTACAAGAAAGTGAGTGGGAGAACTACAACATTTCTGATAAGTATATGTGAATGACATATTGTTGATCGGAAATAATGTAGAATTATTCTGCAAAGCATAAAGGAGTGTTTGAAAGAAGTTCTTTAAAATAAAGACCTCAGTAAAGCTACTTACATATTGAGCATCAAGATGTATTGAGATAGATCAAGATGCTTGATAAGATTTTCAATGAGTACATACCTTGACAAGATTTTGAAGTAGTACAAAATGGAACAGTCAAAGAAGGAGTTCTTGCCTGTGTTGCAAGGTGTGAAGTTGAGTAAGACTCAAGACCCGACCATAGCAGAAAATAGAAAGAGAATGAAAAGTCATTCCCTATGCCTCAGTCATAGGTTCTATAAAGTATGCTATGCTGTGAACCAGACCTATTGTATACTCTGCCCTGGTTTGGCAAGGGAGTACAATAGTGATCTAGGAGTAGATCACTGGACATTGGTCAAAATTATCCTTAGTGGAATAAGGATATGTTTCTCAATTATGGAGGTGACAAAAGGTTCGTCGTAAAAGGTTATGTCGATACAAGTTTTGGCACTGATCCAGATGACTCTAAGTCTTAATCTGGATATATATTGAAAGTGGGAGCAATTAGCTAGTGTAGCTCCGTGCAGAGCATTATAGACATAGAATGTTTGCAAAATACATACGGCTCTGAATGTGATAGACCCGTTGACTAAACTTCTCTCACGAGCAAAACATGATCATACCTTTGTACTCTTTGGGTGTTAATCACATAGCGATGTGAACTAGATTATTGACTCTAGTAAACCCTTTGGGTGTTGGTCACATGACGATGTGAACAATGGGTGTTAATCATATACAGATATGATTATTGGTGTTAAATCACATGGCGATGTGAACTAGATTATTGACTCTAGTGCAAGTGGGAGACTTAAGGAAATATGCCCTAGAGGCAATAATAAAGTTATTATTTATTTCCTTATTTCATGATAAATGTTTATTATTCATGCTAGAACTGTATTAACCGGAAACATAATACATGTGTGAATACATAGACAAACATAGTGTCACTAGTATGCCTCTACTTGACTAGCTCGTCAATCAAAGATGGTTAAGTTTCCTAGCGATAGACATGAGTTGTCATTTGATTAACGGGATCACATCATTAGGAGAATGATGTGATTGACTTGACCCATTCCGTTAGCTTAGCACTTGATCGTTTAGTATGTTGCTATTGCTTTCTTCATGACTTATACATGTTCCTGTAACTATGAGATTGTGCAACTCCCGTTTACCATAGGAACACTTTGTGTGCTACCAAACGTCACAACGTAACTGGGTGATTATAAAGGTGCTCTACAGGTGTCTCCAAAGGTACATGTTGAGTTGGCATAATTCGAGATTAGGTTTTGTCACTTCGATTGTCGGAGAGGTATCTCCGGGCCTTCTCGGTAATACTCATCACCTAAGCCTTGCAAGCATTGTAACTAATGAGTTAGTTATGGAATGATGTATTACGGAACGAGTAAAGAGACTTGCCGGTAACGAGATTGAACTAGGTATTGGATACCGACGATCGAATCTCGGGCAAGTAACATACCGATGACAAAGGGAACAATGTATGTTGTTGTGCGGTTTGACCGATAAAGATCTTCGTAGAATATGTAGGAGCCAATATGGGCATCCAGGTTCCGCTATTGGTTATGGACTGAGAATAGTTCTAGGTCATGTCTACATAGTTCTCGAACCCGTAGGGTCCGCACGCTTAACGTTACGACGAAAGTTTTATTATGAGTTTATGAGTTTTGATGTACCGAAGGAGTTCGGAGTCCCGGATGAGATCGGGGACATGACGAGGAGTCTCGAAATGGTCGAGACGTAAAGATCGATATATTGGACGACTATATTCGGAGTTCGGAAAGGTTCCGAGTGATTCGGGTATTTTTCAGAGTACCGGAGAGTTACGGGAATTCGTATTGGGCCTCATTGGGCCATACGGGAAAGGAGAGAAAGGGCCAAAAGGGTGGCCGCACCCCTCCCCTTGGACTAGTCCGAATTGGACTAGGGAGGGGGGGCGCCCCCTTCCTTCCTTCTCCTTCTCTCTTCCCTTTCCTTCTCTCCTACTCCTACTACTTGGAAGGGGGGGGGGATCCTACTCCCGGTGGGAGTAGGACTCCTCCTTGGTGCGCCCCCTCCTAGGCCGGCCACCCCCTCCCTTGCTCCTTTATATACGGAGGCAGGGGAGCACCCCATAACACACAAGTTGATCTACGGATCGTTCCTTAGCCGTGTGCGGTGCCCCCCTCCACCATATTCCACCTCGGTCATATCGTCGCGGAGTTAGGCGAAGCCCTGCGCCGGTAGAACATCATCATCGTCACCACGCCGTCGTGCTGACGGAACTCATCCCCGACGCTTCGCTGGATTGGAGCCCGGGGGACGTCATCGAGCTGGACGTGTGCTGAACACGGAGGTGCCGTACATTCAGTGCTTGGATCGGTCGAATCGTGAAGACGTACGACTACATCAACCGCGTTGTCATAACGCTTCCGCTTAACGGTCTACGAGGGTACGTAGACAACACTCTCCCCTCTCGTTGCTATGCCATCACCATGATCTTGCGTGTGCGTAGGAAATTTTTGAAATTACTACGTTCCCCAACACCTATGCATAGGGGTTGGCACACATTTTTGTCTTGACTCTCCGGTAGAGACTTTGGGGCACTCTTTGAAGTACTTTTGTGTTGGTTGAATAGATGAATCTGAGACTGTGTGATGCATATCATATAATCATGCCCACGGATACTTGAGATGACAATGGAGTATCTAGGTGACATTAGGGTTTTGGTTGATTTGTGTCTGAAGGTGTTATTCTAGTATGAACTCTATGATAGATTGAACGGAAAGAATAGCTTCATGTTATTTTACTACAGACTCTTGAATAGATAGAACAGAAAGGATAACTTTGAGGTGGTTTCGTACCCTACCATAATCTCTTTGTTTGTTCTTTGCTATTAGTGGCTTTGGAGTGACTCTTTGTTGCATGTTGAGGGATTGTTATATGATCTATCTATGTTATTATTTTTGAGAGAACTTGCATTAGTGAAAGTATGAACCCTATGCCTTGTTTCCTATCATTGCAATACCATTTACACTCACTTTTATCATTAGTTACCTTGCTATTTTTATATTTTCAGATTACAAAACCTATATCTACTATCCATATTGCACTTGTATCACCATCTCTTCGCCGAACTAGTGCACCTATACAATTTACTATTGTATTGGGTGTGTTGGGGACACAAGAGACTCTTTGTTATTTGGTTGCAGGGTTGTTTGAGAGAGACCATCTTCATCCTACGCCTCCCACGGATTGATAAACCTTATGTCATCCACTTGAGGGAAATTTGCTACTGTCCTACAAACCTGTGCACTTGCAGGCCCAACAACGTCTACAAGAAGAAGGTTGTGTAGTAGACATCAAGCTCTTTTCTGGCGCCGTTGCCGGGGAGGCTAGGTAAGCGGCACTCACACCCCGTCAACTAAGCTCTTTTCTGGCGCCATTGCCGGGGAGGTGAGTGCTTGAAGGTATATATTTAGATCTTGCAATCGAATCTTTTTGTTTCTTGGTTTATCACTAGTTTTGTTTATAAAAGAAAAACTACAAAAAATGGATTTGAGTTTGTCTCATACGCTTCGTATTTTTAATATCTTTCGTGAGAATGTTGGAAAGGAAAATTGTGCTCATGTGCTAGAAGAAGAATGCATTAAAATGTTTGGTACTAGATCTTTGTGTGATGAGCATGATTGCAACGTTGTTAGTATGAATTCCTTGAATATCGATGATGCTAATGTTATGCAAAGCCACAAGCTTGGGGAAGCTATGTTTGATTATTATGATATTTTTAGTCCCCCAAGTTTTGATGAGCAAATTTATTATGATGAAAGCATGCCTCCTATTTATGATGATTATATTGATGAAAGTGGGTTTGGAAGAGTGTAAACTTTAGGAAGTAGTGATCCCATTATTTTGGAGGATGTTGAATCTTATTGTGATGAACATGAAAGTGGATTTGGAAGAGTGTCAACTTTATTTAGTGATGATTCCACTATTTCGGAAGAGGTTCCAATTGATTATGAGAACAAAGTTGCTATCTATTATGATTATTGTGATGACTTGTATGCTATTAAGAATAATGAAAACCATGAAACTCGTCATCATGATTTTAGTTTTCAATTGGATTATGCCTCACATGATAATTATTTTGTTAAGTTTGCTCCCACTACTATTCATGAGAAGAAATTTGCTTATGTGGAGAGTAGTAAATTTTCTATGCTTGTAGATACTGAAGAGAATGCTTTATGTGCTGGTTGTATTGTTGAATTCATTCATGATGCTACTGAAAATTATTATGAGGGAGGAATATATGCTTGTAGGAATTGCAATAATGTCAAGTTTCCTCTCCATGTGTTGAAAATCTTGAAGTTATGCTTGTTTTGCCTTCCTATGCTAGTTGATTATTGTTCCCATAAGTTGTTTGCTCACAAAATCCCTATGCATAAGAAGTGGGTTAGACTTAAATGTGCTAGTCATATGCTTCATGATGCTCCCGTTATGTTTCAGTTCTTATCTTTTATGTGAGCATCATTGCCATCATCATGCCCAGCTAGAAAGGCATTAAAGAAAAGCGCTTGTTGGGAGACAACCCAATATTTATCCTTACTGTTTTTGTGTGTACACATGATTATTCTACTGTAGTAATCATGTCTTATAGCTTTTGTTTCAATAAAGTGCCAAGTAAGACCTTTAGGATAGCTTACGGTGATAGTTGTGTTGATCCTGCTGAAAATCGGAAACTTTTGCACCCAGTAAATTAGTTTTGTTCATTCACAGAAACGTGCTTCTGATCTAATTCGTTTTTCTCTGGATTAGTAAACAAATAGCTTAGGACTTCCTAATTTTGTAGGATTTTTCTAGTTCCATAATTATACGTTTGATACAGATTACTATAGACTGTTCTGTTTTTGACAGATTCTGTTTTCTATGTGTTGTTTGCTTATTTTGATGAATCTATGAGTAGTATCAAAGGGTATGAACCATATATAAGTTGGAGTACAGTAGATATTACACCAATATTAATTTATAATGAGTTCATTACAGTACCTAACTGGTGGTTTTATTTTTCTTCTATTAACGGAGCTTACGAGTTTTCTGTTGAGTTTTGTGTTGTGGAGTTTTCAAGTTTTGGGTAAAGATTCGATGGACTATGGAATAAGGAGTGGCAAGATCCTAAGCTTGTGGATGCCCATGGCACCCTAAGATATTCAAGAACAACCAAGAGCCTAAGCTTGGGGATGCCCTGGAAGGCATCCCCTCTTTCGTCTTCGTTCATCTGTAACTTTACTTGGAGCTATATTTTTATTCACCACATGATATGTGTTTTGCTTGGAGTGTCATTTTCTTTTGTTAGTATTTGCTTGATGTTATTTAGAATAATGTTTTGCATCTATATTTTCAATAAAAATGACAAGGATAGCCTTTACCATGCTTGTTTTGCTAGTATACATGTTGCTGTTTGAAAACAGAAAGTTTACCGCTGTTGCAAAAATTCCCTAGAAAAGTCAGAGCATGATATAATGTTGAAACTTTTTGCATAATGATCTATGATAAATATTCTACAGCATAGTATTTTTCTCATAATTTTTGGTGTTAGGGAAGTATGATGAATCTTGCATTCTTTATAGACTATACTGTTTTGGTAGATTGCTGTTATGTTTGCATTGTTTGCATATGCTTGCTTGTTTAATGATTCTATTTGAGGATAGGAGTACTAAATATGCAGAGGCATTTAGTATGCAATGTTGAATAATAATTGTAGTGATTTGTTACAGTAGAAAATGATAAGGTTTTGCATTGGTTTATACTAACCTATCTCACGAGTTCTTGTTGAGTTTGGTGTGGATGAAGCTTTTTGATAAAAAGAGAAACCATGATATGAGAGGAATTAAGGAGACACAAAAGTTCAAGCTTGGGGATGCCCAAGGCACCCCAAGATAATATTTCAAGATGTCTCAAGCATCTAAGCTTGGGGATGCCCCTTAGGCATCCCGTCTTTCTTCTTCAATAACTATCGGTTAGTATCGGTTGAGCCTAAGTTTTTGCTTCTTCACATGAGTTGTGCTATCCTTGCAATGTCATTTTATTTTGTTTTGCTTGTTGTTTGAATAAGAAACTAAGATCTAAAATTCTTTAATGAGAGAGAGTCTTCACATGGCTACATAATTATTTAGCTACTCATTGATCTTCACTTATATCTTGTTGGAGTAGTTTGTCATTTACTCGTGTGCTTCCCTTATATCCTATGAGTAAATGGTTGAGTGAGTTGAATGTCATGAATCTGAAATTATATATGTCTCATTTGCTTATCCCATGGGGAGTTATGACTTCACATCTAAGAAGTAGAGGTTGTAAATTTATTGAAGGTTAGCAAGCGTTGTATTGGTCATTTGAACAATTCATGAAAAAATATTGAAGGAAGAGAGATTTCATATATAAATACACTATACTAGACATCTTTTATAATTGGGAGCACTCATTAAGTATGACATGCTAAAGAGTTGATGTTGGACAAGGAAGACAACATAATGGGTTATGTTTTTGCACATCTCAGTTAAAGTATATTGTCATGTATCATTCAAACATGTTGAGCTTGCCTTTCCCCCTCATGCTAGCCAAATTCCTTGCACCAAGTAGAGATACTACTTGTGCTTCCAAATATCCTTAAACCCAGTTTTGCCATGAGAGTCCACCATACCTACCTATTGATTGAGTAAGATCCTTCAAGTAAGTTGTCATCGGTGCAAGCAATAAAAATTGCTCTCTATTTATGTATGATCTTTTGGTGTGAAGAAAATAGCTTTATACGATCTTGTTATGGAAGCAATAAAAGCGACGGACTGCACAATAAAGGTCCACATACAAGTGGCAATATAAAGTGACGTTCATTCGCATTAAGATTTTGTGCATCCAACCCTAAAAGAGCATGACAACCTCTGCTTCCCTCTGCAAAGGGCCTATCTTTTACTTTATGTCTTTTACTTTATGCTTGAGTCAAGGTGATCTTCACCTTTCCCTTTTTCATTTTATCCTTTGGCAAGCACCTCGTGTTGGAAAGATCCTGATATATATATATCTCCAATTGGATGTAAGTTAGCATGAACTATTATTGTTGACATCACCCAAAGGTGAATACGGTGGGAGGCAACACTATAAGCCCCTATCTTTCTCAGTGTCCGATTAAAACTCCATAACCATTAGTATTGCGTGAGTGTTAGCAATTGTAGAAGACTATATGATAGTTGAGTATGTGGAGTTTGCTATTCCTGAAAATAAGATGAATTGCAATTGTTTGATGACTAAGAATGAAGTTTGCTAGTTTTCAAGAAAGTTTTTGGTCTATGCTTTAACATGTGAATAGCTTGTTACTTGATCTTGAGAAGTTTTATGAGATGAACTACTGTTATGACATATAATCATGCTAGAAAGGTGATTGAAATTATCATTGATCAAACTTGTGCACCTTCTAGCATTCACACTTCATAAATTCTTTCTTTATCATTTACCTACTCGAGGACGAGTAGGAATTAAGCTTGGGGATGCTGATACGTCTCCAACGTATCTATAATTTATGAAGCATTCATGCTATTTTATTATCTGTTTTGAATGATTACGGGATTTATTATACACTTTTATATTACTTTTGGGACTAACTTATTAACCGGAGGCCCAGCCCATATTGATGTTTTATTGCTTGTTTCAGTATTTCGAAGAAAAGGAATATCAAACGGAGTCCAAACGGAATGAAACCTTCGGCAGCGTGATTTTTGGAAAGATTATGATCCACGAGACTTGGAGTGCAAGCCAGGGGAGCATCGAGGAAGCCACAAGACAGGGGGTGCGCCCACCCCCTAGGCGCGCCCTACCCTCTCGTGGGCCCCTCGAGGCTCCCCCGACTGACTTCTTTCGCCTATATAAGCCTACGTACCCTAAAACCATCAGAACAGAAGATAGATCGGGAGTTTCGCTGCCACAAGCCTCTGTAGCCACCAAAAACATCTCGGGAGCCCGTTCCGGCACCCTGCCGGAGGGGGAACCCATCACCGGTGGCCATCTTCATCCTCCCGGCGCTCTCCATGACGAGGAGGGAGTAGTTCACCCTCGGGGCTAAGGGTATGTACTAGTAGCTATGTGTTTGATCTCTCTCTCTCTCTCTCTCTCTCTCTCTCTCTCTCTCGTGTTCTCTCTATGGCACGATCTTGATGTATCTCGAGCTTTGCTATTATAGTTGGATCTTATGATGTTTCTCCCCCTCTAGTCTCTAGTGATGAATTGAGTTTTCCTCTTTAAGTTATCTTGTCAGATTGAGTCTTTAAGGATTTGAGAACACTTGATGTATGTCTTGCCGTGCTTATCTGCGGTGACAATGGGATATCACGTGCCACTTGATGTATGTTTTGGTGATCAACTTGCGGTTTCTTCCCATGAACCTATGCATAGGGGTTTGCACACGTTTTCGTCTTGACTCTCCGGTAGAGACTTTGGGGCACTCTTTGAAGTACTTTTGTGTTGGTTGAATAGATGAATCTGAGATTGTGTGATGCATATCATATAATCATGCCCACGGATACTTGAGGTGACAATGTAGTATCTAGGTGACATTAGGGTTTTGGTTGATTTGTGTCTTAAGGTTTTATTCTAGTATGAACTCTATGATAGATTGAACGGAAAGAATAGCTTCATGTTATTTTACTACGGACTCTTGAATAGATAGAACAGAAAGGATAACTTTGAGGTGGTTTCGTACCCTACCATAATCTCTTCGTTTGTTCTCCGCTATTAGTGGCTTTGGAGTGACTCTTTGTTGCATGTTGAGGGATTGTTATATGATCTATCTATGTTATTATTGTTGAGAGAACTTGCATTAGTGAAAGTATGAACCCTATGCCTTGTTTCCTATCATTGCAATACCGTTTACACTCACTTTTATCATTAGTTACCTTGCTGTTTTTATATTTTCAGATTACAAAAACCTATATCTACTATCCATATTGCACTTGTATCGCCATCTCTTCGCCGAACTAGTGCACCTATACAATTTACTATTGTATTGGGTGTGTCGGGGACACAAGAGACTCTTTGTTATTTGGTTGCAGGGTTGTTTGAGAGAGACCATCTTCATCCTATGCCTCCCACGGATTGATAAACCTTAGGTCATCCACTTGAGGTAAATTTGCTACTGTCCTACAAACTTGTGCACTTGCAGGCCCAACAACGTCTACAAGAAGAAGGTTGTGTAGTAGACATCAAGCTCTTTTCTGGCGCCGTTGCCGGGGAGGCTAGGTAAGCGGCACTCACACCCCGAACATTATTTTGAAGAAGTCCTAGAAGGTGCCCATTTTGTAGAGGCTCAGTGCTCAAAGAGTACCATGTTCCAGTGACATGTATCTTGATTGTAAAAACAATGCTTTTTTGAAGATAAAGGCTATATTTATAGTTTTTCCCGTAAAGTATTGTAGTGCCTCCTGTGCGGTCGTTTATGTATGTATGTATATAACCTGAAAGTTTGCAGTCGTCGGCTTCCGCCCCCACGCATATAATGCGGGGTTGTTTGGTAAAGAGCGTAATCACACTTAATCCAACGTCTTGGTTCGTTAAGGAGGTGAGAGCGCCACATAAGGTAGCAAAACAAGGGAGCCGGGCAAACCCAACTATTGACCAAAGACATGATTCGGAGCTGATGCATATAAGGCCAAACTCGCGACACCGAACACTCCCGAAGGTATTCGGACTTTACAACATATACTGGGCTGAGTATCGCCCTCGATAATTATCCCTGAATTTCCGGATACGTGCGTAAATTCAGCATGACGAAAGAGCGGCTGTGGTGAGAGCATAGTTCTCAAAAACACATTGATTGCTGCCCTTGTAACGTCTATTTTAGGACGGCAAATAGTAAACTTGCCGATAACACCGATCAAGAGGGTTTGAACCAACAAGAGATGATAAAAAGGTTTACACAGGGTCTTAATCTAAAAAGAAACCTTTGAACGGGGCCCTGCTGCACGTCTGCGCCTTTGTCTCCGTTGTGCCGTATCCTGAAAGGGTGTAGCGCCGTGGTCATCTGTAAAGAAAAAAGGAAAAGCCCAGGTGAAGGAAACTAGTGTGACCGTGCGGAAAGTTGGTTACTCTTAATGAACCATGAGAATTCAATCTATTGTGTATTAGTGGGGTCGAGCCGAGCTATGGACCCTTTTACATGCGGGCAGCCCCTAGCACCACATGGGGGCATATCCGTCGACCAAGCTCAGGTTTATCTAGGCTGCTACAACTAGTGGTGCGCCGGACACATCTAGCCGTGTCCGTGGTCTTGACGACCGATCATTTATTCAGGTTGGGGAGGCCGTTTAGTGGTTCGGCTGCTAGAGCCACCACATATTCTTTCGCACGCAAGGAACACTCTGTATTTCCGCTAATTGTGATGACGCCACGTGCACTACAAGAAATATGTCAACTAGTGACCTTCTGTCAGTGACCCTGGAAGAATTGGTCATAGATCTACGACCATTTAATACCAATTGGTCAAAAGCTGCTCGGGGGGCTCCAAACCCTCAACTATATCGACCATTTTGGACATAAAGGTCGTAATTTACTTACACAAAATGGTCATAAACCTGACAACACTAGTCTGCTGCCTTATTTCTAGCTGATCACGGCCAATATAGATGGTCATAACCTTGTAAATTGTGGATCATGGCTATGATTGGGCGCCACCTCATCATTTTTGCCTATGTGTCGTGCTTCTTCCACACGCAAGGAATGCTCTGTATTTCCGCTAATTGTGATGACACCACGTGCACTACAAGAAATATGTCAACTAGTGACCTTCTGTCAGTGACCCTGGAAGAATTGGTCATAGATCTACGACCATTTAAGACCAATTGGTCAAAAGCTGCTTGGGGGGCTCCAAACCCTCAACTATATCGACCATTTTGGACATAAAGGTTGTAATTTACTTACATGAAATGGTCATAAACCAGACAACACTAGTCTGCTGCCTTATTTCTAGCTGATCACGACCAATATAGATGGTCATAACCTTGTAAATTGTGGATCATGGCTATGATTGGGCGCCACCTCATCATTTTTGCCTATGTGTCGTGCTTAGTTGTCAGCCTCGTTTACCAATTTTGCACATGTGTCGTGCTTAGGTGTCTGGTTTTTGAACCGCACTCAGCTGACCCGCCTTGCTGTGTAGTGGGACCCGTCAATGGAGCAAAAATGGGCATTGGTGGGAGTCGAACTCGCGACCACTCGTTCTCGGAGGCAGGACCATACCACCACGCCACCATTTCTTTGGTGCTAGAATACCTCGCACGATCCAAGTAAAGCAAACAGAACGTTGCTAGGCCTGGGCCTTTTTCGACAAGGCCACCTGGTTTTTTTTCGTTTAACAATTCCATTGTGTCGAGTGTGGGTCGATGACCCATAGGCCTTTCGAAGGTCCAGCTGGTGGCGATGTGGACTTCCCACATCCTTGAGTCCACATAAATAGTAGGAGTTCAAATTTCACTACAAAAATTAGAGCGTGTTCAAACAAAAAAAGTGTAAAATGTAATTGCACCGTCAATTTTGTGTATGACCTCGGATCAATATTATCCAAACATTTGGTTCATCTTGAAGAGCATTTGAAAAATGTTAACAAAGCATTTGAAAAATGTTAATAAACCATTTGAAATATGTTTAAAATGTGTATATTTTTTTAATTAAGCATTGAGAAAATGTTGACCATGTATTAAAAACTGTTTATCTTGTATTTGAAAACATGTTAATCAATCATATGAAATTATTAAATTGTGTAGAAAAAATGATGACCCTGTATTAAAAAAATCTTGTGCTTGAAAACAATTAATCAAGCATTTAAAAATTGTTAAAAAATTGTATAAAAAAATATTGAACATGTATAAAAAAATCTTATGCCAGTTTTAAAGACAATTCCCATAGTCCATGCTTGTTATTTTTCCTATAAACTAGGTCTCATATAATGGACACAATGTGAATGCTTTCAATTTTTTTCGAGGCAGCGGCAGTTCAAATTTGACCCGCTTCGAGCTGAATCGGCAGAAATTTGTCTTTTTCACCAGAGGTGGATCAAAGCTTGTGACACCCAACTATTTGGTCAATTATGCATTAAATATGGCCTAGTATTTTATAAAATTGATTTGGTCCAAATTTGCAACAATTATTTGGTAGGTCCTTCACAAAAAAACTCATTTTGGGCACTCGGAAAATGGAAAATGATTTTTTCATCCAAAGAAAATGATAACTTCCTTAGGCAACATTGTTTGCCATTCCAATATGCACCCTTGTGCACAATATGAGATCATTTGAACAAATTATGCCATGAATGTGGCCATAAGATTGATCATTTGGCTTGAAAGCCATTGATCTCCACACATGATAGCTCATTTCTGAGAACAGTTTTTTAAAATAATTATCGTATTACAAGTTCATTATTTTTCCTGGCAACTTGGCCACATATAATGACACAATGCGAAGGTTTTCCATTTATTTTATTATATTTTATTTTTTATGCCCGTTTCAAGATGCAGTCAAAACGGCCGGCTTGACCATTCATAGCTAGTGGTTGAATATTGGAATTTTTTTGGTGTTTCTCTGATTAAATAGATACTTTTGTTCCTAAAAATGATTTTTGGAAAAAATATAGAGCAAACTATGAGGTAGCTGCAGTTCAAATTTAACCCGCTTCCAACTGAATCAGCAGAAATTTGTCTTTTTCACTAGAGGTGGATCAAAACTTGTGACACCCAACTATTTGGTCATTTGTGCATTAAATATGGCCTAGTATTTTATAAAATTGATTTGATATAAATTTGCAACAATTATTTGGTAGGTCCTTCACAAAAAAAAACTCATTTTGGGCACTCGGAAAATGGAAAATGATTTTTTCGTCCAAAGAAAATGAAAACTTCCTTAGGCAACATTGTTTGCCATTCCAATATGCACCCTTGTGCACAATATGAGATCATTTGAACAAACTATGCCATGAATGTGGCCATAAGATTGATCATTTGGCTTGAAAGCCATTGATCTCCACACATGATAGCTCGTTTCTGAGAACACTTTTTAAAATAATTATCATATTACAAGTTTATTATTTTTCCTGGTAACTTGGCCACATATAATGACACAATGCGAAGGTTTTCCATTTATTTTATTATATTTTATTTTTTATGCCCGTTTCAAAATGCGGTCAAAACGGCCGGCTTGACCGTTCATAGCTAGTGGTTGAATATTGGAATTTTTTTGGTGTTTCTCTGATTAAAGATACTTTTGTACCTAACAATGATTTTTGGAAAAAATATAGAGCAAACTATGAGGCAGCTGCAGTTCAAATTTGACCCGCTTCCAACTGAATCGGCAGAAATTTGTCTTTTTCACCAGAGGTGGATCAAAACTTGTGACACCCAACTATTTGGTCAATTGTGCATTAAATATGGCCTAGTATTTTATAAAATTTATTTGGTCCAAATTTGCAACAATTATTTGGTAGGTCCTTCACAAAAAAACTCATTTTGGGCACTTGGAAAATGGAAAATGATTTTTTCGTCCAAAGAAAATGAAAACTTCCTTAGGAAACATTGTTTGCCATTCCAATATGCACCCTTGTGCACAATATGAAATCATTTGAACAAATTTTCGTTCAAATTTCCCCCGCTTCCTACTGAATGGGTGAAATTTGCTTTTTTATAAGAGGTGGATCAAAAGCTTTTGACATGTAACTATTTGGTCAATTTTACATGAAGTATGGTCTAATATTTTTGAAAAATGGAGTTGCGCTATTTTGGAATAAATATTTGGTAGCTTCTTAAAAAAACCTTTTTATGCACTCAAAAAATGGAAAATCATCTTTTTGTGCAAAGAAAATGAAAGCCGTTGAACTATGGCATCGTTTGCCATTCTAAGATGCACATTTATGAAAAAAACAAGATCATTTTGACAAACTATGCCATTGTTATGTTTAAAAAAATTCAAAGTTTTGGGTCCATAATTTTGAGATTCAAGTGCGTTTTAGCTGGCCAATGAGACGCGAGTGAACCGTTTCACACGGATCACCAAATTGGACGCAATCTGAGCCATCCATCACGCATGCATCCAACGGTGGAGCTTCTCCCGAGAATCAAAAACCCTAACCCACCCACCCACCCTTCCCTCGACCCCCCCAGATCCCCACCCGCCGCCACCCCACTCAGCCACTCACCCCTCCCCTTGGCCCCCAGATCCATCCTCTCCTTTCCCGCAACCCCAAACTCG
>NC_041383.1:154047571-154116446 GCF_002162155.2 Triticum dicoccoides | reverse complement strand
CGGCGACCTCCGCCTTCCACTCCACCCTCTCCTTCTCTCCACGCCGAAACCCTAGATCGATGCCATGGCCACCTCTCTCCAGCGTCCCCTCTCTCTCTCCCGTGGCGTCACTCACCACTTCAACACCGTCGGCGACCACAACCATGGCCTCCACCTCCCCTTCCCTCCCTGGCTGGAGATCCACTCAATTCCTCTCCCTCCCCCGAGTCCTTCCCAATCCCGCCGCTGGTCGACTACCACCCCCACCGGTGACCTCCCCGCTCCGCCCCGGGTGGCCGTGCCTTCGCTCCGCACGGTGCTACCTCGGCCTCGCGCATCACCGCATCGCCCTGCTCCGCCGCACGCGCGGCTTTGCCCGCGCTCATCCTTGTCTCCAGCAGAAGCGCGCGCTATTCGCCCAGCCCGCTCCGCTGCTCCCGCGCGTGCCTTCTGCCTCGCTCACCTGCACCGCGCCTGGCCGCTCCACCAGCTGCAGCGGCAGGCCTCGCCTCCTCCGACCGCTGCGGCCTCCGACGAGCTGGCCGGTTCCTCCGTCCCAGCACCGCCCCAGTCGGCGCTGGCCGCATCCGCCTCGCCTCTGTTGGGCCTGTGCCACTCGGCCTTCCGAGCTCGACCTCTACTCCACAATTCGGCCCGCTCCTGCTTCAACCACGATGCCGGTTCTTCGTCGACCTCCACCACGCGCGCTAGCAGCCGTCTATCTCCGGCCATGGTGACCACGGATGTCCGACCATGATGGGTACGTCTGTCTCCCCCTCTCTCACCCTTCATGCCTTCCTCGGCGCCTTAATTTGTCAGTGTCATCTCTGCTCGTTACAGATCCTTCATGCAGTGTGCGTGTTGGTGGATCTGGCGCGCGCGAGGCGGTGGATCTAGGTTGCGGGGTTAGGTGTAACAGCTCCAATTCCCTCCGATTACGTATGAATCTGCGGGGGTGCGCGTAGTTGCGAGCTGGATTTGTTGATTTGGTGCATTTCACCTCTCTGTTAATTGACGAGTGGTGGAGCAATTGAGAGATGTTTTCTGTTCCAAACCTTACTGATATATTGGGACCTTGTTTAGTATTCACTGATGATCCTACCTTGTTTATAGTGTTGTTTTCTTTTGAGATATTACCCTGCTCCAGAAAATTCAGAGAAAGAAAGTTAAAATTCAGAGTAGAACTTCATGAATGTACTGGTCTCATAAATTCACTTTAAGATTGGTGTTCTAGGCCAAGTTATTTAGCCAATTTGATGTTGTTCAGAATTTTTGAATGTACTCCGAGCATGCAAGCTAATGTACCTCGAACATATTGTTTTCATCAAACTAGTGTACCTTGAGCATGCAAAGTCAACACATGCTACTCCACTTGTCTATTTGTACACAAACTTTTGTTTAAACAAACCGAGCAAATAAACCAAATTGTGCGAACACAGTCAGTTCTGAAAGTTGTCTACTCCGCTTGTCTGATTGTACTGAAACCTTTGTTTGCATGTTTCTAAAATACAGAGAAGAACACCTTGTGTTCTGGTAAAATATTTGTTGGCTATGATATGAAATTCCATGATGTGTGTGTTGTTTCAGTTTCTGTAGCTACAACAAAGCCCAGTTTACTCTGTACTTGCTGCTGATGATTGCTGGATAAATTTACAGTTGAATGGAAAACTCATTGCTGGGTTTGTCCGCCCTCTTGAAGCATATGTAGAATTGCTGTATAGGCTGTAGAGGGACATGCATGGGGAAAATATGTTCTTGTTCTGAGTTATTTGCCATTTATGCATAGTACCAGTTTGATTGTGCAATCCCTTTCTTATTTTTATTTTCCTGAATGTCTTGAACTGTCAAACATTCTTCTTTAATTGTGTGATGTTATGTACTGTGGTACCTAAATGTTGGGATTAAATGATTAATTCAGCTTGCTTATGAGGAATGTTGATTATTTTTGTGCATTAGCTTCTGCTGGGATTTTTTGGGTCGATTTGTACCCATTGGTCCATTAAATCCTCTTTATTTTATTGGCTGAATAAGCTTGATCTTGGAGTGATCGTGTATATTGGAACAAACAAGACTCATGTGGAATTAGTTAAGTTGGTATCAAATATATTTGTTGCATGCTCCATTAGTCTATTATACTTGAAACCTGGCTTGTCATTTTTAGTAAATATTACATCATCAAAGTTGTTTTATGCATGTTATTGGTAACTGTATGCTCTCTCCTAACAGTTTTATTACTTGTTGTATGCAGGCTGATTGGAGCCTACAATCAGCCTATTTTTTTTCCTTTAAATGCCTATTTTTTGATATCAGGTGCTCCTTGAGCTGTCTAAGAACAAGCAGACCATCATTTCACCATCTTCGGCCAACCCAGGGTATTTCATCTCTTTGGCCTCTTCCAGCACTGTCTTCTTTGTTCTTGACTATAAACATTGATGCATGTGCCCTGTTCTAAAGTGGAAAATCATTTGCTTATAGCTTGTACTTGTACTGTCCATCATTTGCAAAATATATCTCCGTGTTGCTATTATGAGAATGTGATATGCATTGTTTCCTGTTAAATCTAAAGTTTTGCAGCAATTTTTCATCGTTATGAGAATTTTATATTCACGGATTCACTTGATTATGTTTCTAACTTATCATAATTTATTATTTGCAGATGCTGGCCTTCAGTCTTCAGAAGTTGGAGCTCTAGGAAGAAGAATCCTGAAGAAAGTCCACACCCAGCAATGCGTTTAGCTCACTGGAATAGTTATCTGTTTATTTAGTTGTATTTTAGCTAAATACCAGATTTGTACTGTTATCTCACTGTTACCAGATTTGTATTTTAGCTGAAAACCAGATTTGTACTGTTACCAGCAATGCGTTTTAGCTCACTGGACTAGTTATCTATATCATTGTAATTTACTTTACTTGTATGTTGTATGAGATATTAAGCCTTATTGGCTCTTTTTGAATCAAGTTATCTAATTACACAAATATAGAACTAACGTGTGGTACAGAAAGAGTGATCCTGGCGACCTATTTTAAAATGAGAAAGAAATAAAAGAAAACTGACAAGTGGGCTTGAAAAATGCCGAGGCCCAAAAAAATGTATACTGTAAAAGGCTGGCCCAAAAGAATAAATGACTATTGGGCTTGGTCCATGAAGCTAACAAAAAATTCATAGGAAAAAAATATAAATGGGCTGAATTAATGGGCTTGGCCCATGTAAAACACTGAATTGGACCGGGTTGATTCTTGTGCCACATCAGATTCCCACGTCGGATGCCTACGTGGCCTGGGGAGGCCGCTAGTGACCAAAACAAAATAGTAGGCATATTTTGGTCGTAAACGTCTACGACCTTCTCACAGAGAAGGTAGTTAATTTCAGTTTACGACCACCAGCTTTTGACCATCTGTTTTTGGTCACAAAAAGGTCACAAATGAAAAACAATGACCATTCAGTGACCAATAGTCAAGGTCAGAAGTTGACATATTTCTTGTAGTTGTGGACCAGGCATCTTAAGTTTAAGATAAGCGTAATGCGGAACTGCATTGAAACGAGTGAAGGCCATTCTTCTGAGTAGTGCATGGTAGCCGCTTCGGAATGGGGCAATGTCAAAGATTAGTTCTTTGCTTCGGAAGTTGTCGGGCGAACCGAATACAACCTCTAGTATCAGAGATCCCGTGCAGCGGGCCTCTACGCCTGGTATTACTCCTTTAAAGGTAGTATTGCTTTGGCTGATTCTCGACAGGTCTATCCCCATCTTGCGGACAGTGTCCTGATATATCAGATTAAGACTACTACCGCCGTCCATGAGGACTCGGGTGAGATGGTATCCGTCAATTATTGGGTCGAGCACCAAGGCAGCCGAACCTCCATGCCGGATACTAGTCAGATGATCCCTGCGATAGAAAGTGATCGGGCAGGCCGACCATGGGTTGAATTTGTTGGCAACTGGTTCTACAACATATACGTCTCGAAGTGTGCGTTTGCGCCTCCTCTTTGGTATGTGGGTTGCATAAATCATGTTTACTGTTTTGACCTCTGGTGGAAATTTTTTCTGTCCCCCAGTGTTCGACCGGCGAGGTTCGTCTTCGTCTTCACTTGGCGGCTCCCTCCCCTTGCGTTCGGTGTTTAGCTTGCCGGACTGCTTGAAGACCCAGCATTCTCTGTTGGTGTGATTCACAGGTTTCTCGGGGGTGCCATGAATCTGACATGACCTGTCTAGAATTTTGTTTAGGCTGGACGGTCCATCTCTGCTGCCTTTAAATGGCTTTTTCCGTTAACCGGGTCGAGAGCCCCTGAATCCGGCGTTTACCGCCGTGTTGTCTGGGCTGTCTTCATTATGTCGACGCTTGTTTTTATTGCGTCGCGGCTTCCCATTGTCGTCCCTAATTTCGGATGTGCCTGGGTCGCTGGTGCCGCTGCGGGCCAACCAACTGTCTTCGCCCGCACAAAACCGGGTCATAAGGCTTGTTAGGGCTGCCATTGTCCTCGGTTTTTCCTGGCCGAGGTGTTTGGCGAGCCATTCGTCCCGGACACTATGTTTGAAAGCCTCTAAGGCTTCGGCATCTGGCCAGTCCACGATTTGGTTCTTCTTGGTGAGAAATCTGTTCCAAAGCTTCCGGGCTGACTCTCCAGGTTGTTGGATTATGTGACTTAAATCGTCTGGATCCGGAGGTCGGACATAGGTCCCTGTAAAATTAGCCCTGCAAGCGTCCTCAAGTTCCTCCCAACTTCCGATTGAGTTTTCGGGGAGGCTTTTCAACCAGTGCCGAGCTGGTCCTTTCAACTTGAGGGGCAGGTATTTGATGGCATGGAGATCGTCTCCGCGAGCCATATGGATATGAAGAATGAAGTCCTCGATCTAGACTGTAGGGTCTGTTGTTCCGTCATATGCCTTGATGTTCACGGGTTTGAACCCCTCTGGAAATTCATGATCCAGTACCTCATCGGTGAAGCACAGGGGGTGCGCGGCACCCCTGTATTTAGATGTGTCGTGGCATGCTTCCGACGGATGTAGTGTTCGGTGTTGATTCCGAGCTGGTATTCGATCAGTATAGTAGTTTTGGTGGCCGTGATCCTGCGTAGGAGCATGCTTCCTAGATCCATAGATGGACCTGGCCATACCAGCTCTTTTGTCCAGGTGCTCACGTAGATCATGTGCTGACTTGTGTGCGGCGTCATTAGCCGCTCTGTCTCGGCCACGGGGTGGTCGGTCCGGCAGATTGGCCGTATTATTTTTCGGCAGGATGGGCTCTATGGCCTCGTCGTCGAATTCAGGAAGCAGCTTGCGCTTTGGGTAGCTCTTTGTGTGGCGATCACCATCGTATTTTTCATCAGTGTCGAGCACTTTGTTCCATCTGTGGTTGAGCATATCCTGCGCGGCCTTAAGCCTTTGCTTCTGCTTCTTCAAGCTCCTCGCGGTGGAGATAAGCCTTTTGTGGAGGTTCTCTTGTTCCAAGTGCTTCTCCGGGATGATGAGTGCATCGTCGTCCGGACTATTTTCCTCTCCAGAGACAGGTTTGTAAGTTTTATCTTCGGCATCACTGTGATCGGACAACAGCCCCGGACTATGTTCGTCGTCCCCTGGCTCATCCTGCTCCATCGCTGGGTTCATGGGGTGCTACCTCTTGAGCACTGCATTGGATTTCCCCGAAGAGGAGAGGATAATGCAGCAAAGTAGCGTAAGTATTTCCCTCAGTTTTTGAGAACCAAGGTATCAATCCAGTAGGAGACCATGCACAAGTCCCTCGTACCTACACAAAACGATAGCTACTCGCAACCAATGCGATTAGGGGTTGTCAATCCCTTCATGGTCACTTACGAGAGTGAGATCTGATAGAGATGATAAACAATATTTTTGGTATTTTTGATAGATAGATGCAAAGTAAAAAGTAAAAGGCAAAGTAAAAAGAGAGCAAGTAAATAAAGCGATAGAGATTGATATGATGAGAATAGACCCGGGGGCCATAGGTTTCACTAGTGGCTTCTCTCAAGAACGTAGATATTCTACGGTGGGTGAACAAATTACTGTTGAGCAATTGACAGAATTGAGCATAGTTATGAGCATATCTAGGCAATGATCATGTATATAGGCATCACGTCCAAGACAAGTAGATCGAAACGATTCTGCATCTACTACTATTACTCCACTCATCGACCGCTATCCAGCATGCATCTAGAGTATTAAGTTAAAAATAGAGTAACGCCTTAAGCAAGATGACATGATGTAGAGGGATAAATTCATGCAATATGATAAAAAAACCCATCTTGTTATCCTCGATGGCAACAATACAATACGTGCCTTGCAACCCTTTCTGTCACTGGGTAAGGACACCGCAAGATTGAACCCAAAGCTAAGCACTTCTCCCATTGCAAGAACTACCAATCTAGTTGGCCAAACTAAAAAGGATAATTCGAAGAGACTTCCAAAGATAACTCAATCATACATAGAAGAATTCAGAGAAGATTCAAATTTTTTCCATAGATAATACTGGATCATAAACCCACAATTCATCAGTCTCAACAAACACACCGCAAAAAGAAGATTACATCGAATAGATCTCCACGAGAGAGGGGGAGAACATTGTATTGAGATCCAAAAAGAGAGAAGAAGCCATCTAGCTACTAGATATGAACCCGAAGGTCTGAAGTAAACTACTCACACTTCATCGGAGGGGCTATGGTGTTGATGTAGAAGCCCTCCGTGGTGGATGCCCCCTCCGGCGGAGCTCCAGAACAGGCCCCAAGATGGGATCTTGTGGATACAGAAGGTTACGGCGGTGGAATTAGGTTTTTGGCTCCTGTTCTGTTCGTTTGGGGATACGTAGGTATATATAGGAGGAAGGAGTACGTCGGTGGAGCAACAGGGGGCCCACGAGGTAGGGGGCGCGCCCTCCACCCTCGGGACTGCCTCTGGCACTTCTTGGAGTAGGGTCATGCTCGGTGAGAAAATCACGTTCCCGAAGGTTTCACTCCGTTTGGACTCCGTTTGATATTCCGTTTCTTCGAAACACTGAAATAGGCAAAAAAACAGCAATTCTGGGCTGGGCCTCCGGTTAATAGGTTAGTCCCAAAAATAATATAAAAGTGGAAAATAAAGCCCAATATAGTCCAAAACAGTAAATAAAGTAGCATGGAGCAATCAAAAATTATAGATACATTGGAGATGTATCATGGGGTCGTCGTTACATTTGGAGTCGTCTGGGGTATTATTCTTTCTTATGTTGTTATAGCTGTTTTTGCTGTGGCGGGATTTGGAGTGGCGCCGCTGACATCGGCGCTTTGGTTTCTTCTTCAGAGGATTATCCTCTGTTGCATCCTTCTGTTCTTCGCCGTTGTTTTCTTTGGGTTTGTCCACCATGTATATATCATATGATGAGGTGGCTGTCCAGTGCCATGTGGGCGGTGGTTCCTTTTCTTCTCCGACATCGTCATTCGTTCCGTCGATGTCTTCAGAGTCGAAATCAAGCATGTCGGTTGAGTTGTTGACAGTGGTTATTAAGTGGGTGGTGGGTGGGTAATAAATTTCTTCGTCGTCCGCTTCCCACTCAAGCCAGACATAGTTCGTCCAAGAGTCTCCTGACAGGGAGAGAGATTTCAATGAATTTAGCACGTCACCCAAGGGCGAGTGCTGAGAGATATCCGGGAAGGTAAATTCCATGATTGGTGCCCAATCAGGTTCGATGGGGACGAATGTACGCGGTTCAGAGCCTGCGGCCGGAGACGAGTCCGGGGGTCCGACAACGCAGACCTCATTGGATGCGAAGTCTGTGTTCGGCTTTATCGCTGCTGAGTGTGCGGCTTCTGTGGCGGGGTCCATCCACCCGTCCTCGGATGGCACGATCTGCTCCGGATTGAGAGCCGGGGCAGCTGCAGGTGTAGTCTCTCGAACACCGTCCGATGGTAGATCTAAGTCATGCTCATTGTGACTGTTCGGCGCACCTGTCATGGGCTCAAATCCGTCGAAGATCAAGTCCCCGCGGATGTCAGCCGTGTAGTTCAGGCTTCCAAACCTGACCTGATGGCCAGGGGCATAGCTATCGATCTTCTCCAGATGGCCAAGTGAGTTGGCCCACAGTGCGAAGCCGCCGAATACGAAGATCTGTCCGGGGAGGAAAACCTAACCCTGGATCGCATCGTTGTGGATGATTAAAGGAGCCATCAAGCCTTACCGTGACGACACAATGGAACTCTCAATGAAAGCACCAATGTCGGTGTCAAAACCGGCGGATCTCGGGTAGGGGGTCCCGAACTCTGCGTCTAAGGCTAATGGTAACAGGAGGTGGGGGACACGATGTTTACCCAGGTTCGGGCGCTCTCTATGGAGGTAATACCCTACTTCCTGCTTGATTGATCTTGATGATATGAGTATTACAGGAGTTGATCTACCACGAGATCGTAGAGGCTAAACCCTAGAAGCTAGCCTATGATTATGATTGTTGTTGTCCTACGGACTAAACCCTCCGGTTTATATAGACACCGGAGGGGGCTAGGGTTACACAGAGTCGGTTACAGAGAAGGAAATCTACATATCCGAATCGCCAAGCTTGCCTTCCATGCAAAGGAGAGTCCCACCCGGACACGGGACGAAGTCTTCAATCTTGTATCTTCATAGTCCAATAGTCCGGGACAAGTACATAGTCCGGCTGTCCGAGGACCCCCTAATCCAGGACTCCCTCAATGGCGTCGTCCTCTATGGCAGGCAAAGAGAAGGGATCCCTGTCCCCTAGGGCGGCGAGGGAGAAATTGGCGGAGGCTTTAGGGAAGTTGGATATCACAGACGAGGAAGCTACTCCGTTGGTCGTGGATGATCTTGAGGAAGGAGAACAGGAGAAGTGGATGGTGGCTGGCAAGGTTCTTCATCGTAATATTCTGCACATCCACACGATCATCAACGCTCTCCGACCTGCGTGGGGTAATCCCAAAGGTCTGGCCTTCAGATCTGTGGGAGAGAACATGTTTGTAGCAGATTTCGCTACCAAGAGAGATAGCGATCGAGTTTGGGAGGGATCGCCATGGCATGTCAGCAAACACGCAGTGATTCTCTCGGACTTTGATGAGTGCATGCGTCCCTCTGAACTGCAATTTGACAAGCCGCAGCTATGGGCTCATGTTGTCAATCTCCCCTTTAATCTCCGTAATGATAAGTGGAGTAAAGCTATAGCAGGTCAAATCGATAAGCAGGCGGCGGATATTCAGTTTGACCACACGGCTGGATTTCTTAGATCCAGAGTAACTATAGATGTGGGAAAACCTCTTAGGAGGTGGATCCTGATCGAATCCAATAGGTGGAAGGGCATGGATCCATATGATATACTCTATGAAAACGTTCCTCATTTTTGTTTTTCCTGTGGCCGTCTCGGTCATGGGGATCTCTACTGTCCTACACCTGGAACTAGAGATGCAAATGGTGATCTTCCCTTTGGGAAAGGGCTACGAGCACCAGAGGATAGGAGGAAGGGCACATCGGGGGATAGCTCGGCAAGGGAGTCAAGTATGCTCTAGTATAGGAAGGCTGAAACACGCCAGTCATCTACGGATGCAAAGGGAGCAGCTGAGGTAACATCTCCTCTGAAGACCAAGGCCAATCTGAATAAGCGCAAAGGGGGGCCTCAGGTGCAAAAGCAAGTTTACGGGAAAGTTGAGATGCCTTTGTTGGCTAATAGCCCGCATATGGAAAACACTGATACGATAGAGATTGATTCTTCTGTTGGAGGTCTTGGGACAGGAAAAAGAACCAGAGGGGGAAACTGAAAGGGAAGCCAAAAAGAAGAAACCTACCCCGACCACTTCAGATGCATCAGCAGAGGCTGTGGAGCAACTCTGCAAGAAGCAATGAGTTGCATGAGTTGGAACTGCCGCGGGCTTGGGAATCCGGAGGCAGTTCAAGAGCTTCACAATGTTGTGAAGCAAGAAGGCCCCAGTCTCCTCTTTCTGATGGAGACCAAGATTTCGGCAAAAAGAGTGGAAAGCTTGCAGAACCAGCTTGGTTTTGCGGGATGTTTTGCAGTAAACAACAATGGTTTGAGTGGGGGCATTGGTATGTTCTGGTCAGCGGATATGGATGTCGAACTAAAAAGTTATAGCGTAGCGCATATTGATGTCAAGGTTAGTAAGAAAGCTCGAAACTCCGTTGAGTGGAGAGTGAAAGGTTTTTATAGAGCTCCACGGGTGGAAGATAGACGCCATAGTTGGAGATTCCTACGTACTTTGTTTGAAGTCCAACATGATGCTTGGCTGTGTGTTGGGGATTTAAACGAAACTATGTATGCCTCTGAACACTTTTCTTGCACTGAACGGCTGGAATGGCAGATGAGGGCATTCAGAGAAGCTATTGACGATTGCTCACTCCTAGATCTTGGATGGAAAGGAGTGGAGTACACATGGGATAATGGGCAGAGTGGGGTGTCCAACGTGAAAGCCAGACTTGATAGAGGTTTGGGAAACTTGCAGCTCACCCAGATCTTCCCGCACACTTCGGGGCGTCATATTAGCACTATGGAGTCGGATCATTGCTTTGTTTTGGTCGACTTACGTGATAATAGGGCGGCACATCGACAAGGAGTTACGCGGCAGTTCCGATACGAAGATGTATGGCAAACACATGCTGAGCATGATCATTTTGCACTTAGAGAGTGGGAAAAGGGAGCTGGCTAGAACGGTCTTGATGGCATACTCAACGCGTTGCATGACATGCAGACCAAACTGACTGCATGGGGGGAGAAAGAGTTCGGGTGTCTCACACGGAAAGTGAGGAAATTGCGGGAAAAGTTGGACCGGCTGTGTCGACGTCCCGGGAGGCATGGTCTGTCTGATGAAGAGAGGGCCATAGCAAAACAGCTCCAGGAGACACTGAGATAGGAGGAAATCTAGATGAGGCAGAGATCACGAGTTCCTTGGCTGCGAAAGGGCAATTGTAACACGGGGTATCACTACAAAAAAAGACACATCCATGACATTTTGGGCCGAACAATTTTTTTTCTATCATACTTATGACACTTCTGTGACGATAATTATGACAAAACCCGGTATCATCATAGACGTGGTGGGCTCCTACTTCTATGACAAAAAATCATGACCGAAAATGGGCTTTTCGTCCTGGGCGGGCCGAAGATGCAACTGCATGACATTCTTTGGGACGTCCATGACAGAAAAAACCGTGGTAGAAGCGAGGGTGAGGAAAATTTCGGGGAGTTCCCGGTTACGGTGGGTGGTCGGGGGCCGAGCAATGCACGTATCTCTCGTACACATACGTGCGTGTGTGCGAGGCGTTGGCTCTAACTGAACTTGAGCGAGGCGTTGGGCTCTAACTGAACCCGAGTGATTGCACTGCAGGCTACGCGTTACTGAACCCGAGTGATCGATCGATGGCTGTTAACTGAACCCGATCGAGCGATTCCTTCACTATTGCTGCTAACTAAAGCCGATTGATGCTGCCTCTGGATGAACAGTGAGCGTTGCAAGGGGGGTTTGGATGAACAGTGAGCGGTGGGGGTGGATGAACAGGACCCCCAGGCCGTACGTATGCGCGAGTAGGCGTTCGAGACCCTGCCTATATGTACGTACGTGGCCGTATTTTCTTTCTTGCACCCTGGCCGTTGTACATACATGTACATGCTACGTGTGCGCCTCTACTATGACACGTGCGCGCCTCTACTACGACACGTGCACGCCTCTACATCGACCAGTATGTACGTACACGTTCGCGTCCAGAATGACAACGCTACGTACGCTTCGACCAGGTGGGTCCCGACTGTCAGGCACTTCCTTGCATGCGAAGATGTAGCTGGTGGGTTCCAGCAGTCAAGGGGAAACATTTTTTCACGAAATACGGTGGCCCGTCCGGTGGGTCCCTGCTGTCAGGTGGAGGAATAATTATTTTGCGCGTAATAAGGAGGAACTTCCTTGCGGCTGCTGTGGACCCACCTGTCAGCCTCTCCACGTACAGTACTCTTCCGATGGAAGTCATTCCTTGACCACGTTGACCACGCCGCACCAAGAGCACCAGGGCGGTGGACGATGCAGAGCCGGGGAAGACGCGGCAGTGGAAGCCCGCACGGAGAGGAGTACGAGGGTTCACTGGTTCGACTGTGGTGTGAGGCTGCCTTCGCCGCAGAATAACAGGGGGTGTGGGTGAGTAGAGGGATGGACTGGCCAGCGGTGGGAGTAGTAGGGGGCGGTGAGGCCTCCGCGGCATCACAGCCGACCATGGGAGGCAGGAGCACGCGGCACGACTGGTGCTGGTTTGGGCGGCTGGAGCAAGAAGACTAGAGGTTGAAGAAGCACTACGGCCGTTGGATGGACATCGTACGGTCACTGGAGCTAGAATCGTTCATATTGACTAAGTTGACAAAGCCCTCCATCCCCGTCAACTTAGTTGGCCCACAAGTCATCCTCCCACTATGGTGGGTCCTAACTAGCAGGGGGGTATTCACTTTTTGTGCGTAATAAGGAGGCACTTCCTTGCGTGCGAAGATATAGCTAATGGGTCCGACCTGTCAGCGGGGGGAATGTTTTTTCGCGAAATACAGAGGCCCTTCTGGTGGGTCCCAGCTGTCAGGTGGAGGAACCATTATTTTGCACGTAATAAGGAGGCATTTCCTTGTGTGCGGACGTGGACCCAACTGTCAGCCTCTCCACTTACAGGCCATGTCCGATGGATGTCGTTCGTTGACCATGTTGACCAGGCCACGCCAAGAGCACCATGGCGGTGGACGATGGTGAGGCCTAGGAAGGGAATGACACAGAGCCGGGGGAACGACACGGAGCAGTAGAGGAATGGCCTGGCCAGCAATGAAGTAGGGTGGGGTGGTGCGGCCTATGCGGCAGCACCTCCGGCCACGGGAGGCGGGAGCAGGCAGTCCCACCGGAGCTGGTTTGGGCGGCTGGAGCAAGAAGATCAGTTATTGAAGAAGCAACACGGCCGTTGGATTAACATCCAACAGTCACTGCTGCTAGAATCGTTTGTGGACTAAGTTGACAAAGCCGAAGTACACGTCAACCTAGTAGACCCACAAGTCAGCCTCCAAATCTGTTCCAAACAGCATACAGCCTGAAATTTCTAGCCAGATTCAAATTAATTTTAAATCTAAATATACCTTAATTTAAATTCAATGAAATTTTACCCGCACAAAAACAATGAAATTTAAAATACCAAAATCCGAAAGAAAATAGTATTTTGGAACTAATTGCCTGTTTGCTATATTTTTTCATTTTACAGCCCATTTATTATTACTTATAGCCCATTTCTTATTACTTATAGCCCATTTTCTAGGAAAAATGCATCCCTCCTCGTCTTGAAAGATTTCCGGCCCAACAGAGCATACAAAAGCAAGTAGGCCTAAGTTGGTTATTCTGCAAAAGAACAAAATAGCTGGCTAGCCATTTTTAGAAAGGAAAAAAACAAACTGGGCTAGTCATGTGCTAAACATATGAAATAAAAGCCTGGGCTAGATGGGCCACGGGTCCCGCACAACCCACTTGATACCCTTCTCCGTCCCAGAAAATCAAAATTACTACGCGCTGCTGGGTCCCTACTGTCATCCTCACCATGTATAGTCATCTCCTTATTCCTCTTGGTTGTTGACCATGTTGACAACACCGGAGGGTGGCGCCGCGGTGAGCGAACCAAGGCGGAGGACGATGGTGAGGCCTCATACGGGAACGAACAGGAGTCGGGGAAGATGCGCAGAGTTTTATGGTGCGATGTGGCCATGATGCATGCGCGGCAGCACAGCCAGCCGTGGGAGGCGGGAGCAGGCGGTCCCACCGGCGCTGGTTTGGCTTTGGCAGCTCGAGGAAGAAGAGACTGAAGAAACACAACAGACGTTGAATGTCAATCCAACGGTCAAGGTTGGCACAATCGTTTATTGACTAAGCGGACACCAAGTAGCATACTTTTTTATATATAGAAAAAAAGAAAAACTAGGCTCGTTGGCCTGATAACATTCTCGAAACTGCGACCGTTCGGTCTTGTGTTGCAACTAAAACTGTGAGGAAAATTCGTTCGTCTGCCTCCTCCTCACAGGGAACATTCGCCATGTAAGTGACTAGCACCCTTGGTTTTCAACTGAGAGGTCTTGGTTCGAGTCCCAGGAACTCTCAGTTTTGTCCTCCTTCCTTCCTCGCAAAAAAATGGGAAAGAAAATCAAAACTTGGGAAGGCGTACAGAACAAGCTACTGTACCAGTAAAGAGACGTTGCCGAGTTTTAGAAAAAAGAGAGACGTGCTCCTGTAGCTGGTTCAAGTCCAAACCTAGACTATGACTATATATGGTGCTATGCTACTCTGCAAGTAATGAAACTGACATATCCAACGTTCGCTTCTCCTCTTCTCTACTTACTCTGCCTAGCATCAGAAGCTCTGGCCGCAGCAACCATGTCCGCTGGCTGCTCATCCACCAGCTCTTCAGCAGGCAACAACCAGATATGCGCCAAGTCGCCACCCGTACCATCGCCTGTGGGTCTCATCACACCCCCATCGACACGCGCACCACAGCCGATTGCTCATCACAACCCGCTGCCATTGGTGTGGTGCCACTGCTGCAAATCACGCAGAGTCATCCGTCATGTCTCAACCACAAGCCTCAACCCTGGCCGAGTCTTCTACAAATGCCCGAATCATGGGGTAATAATATGTTTAAGTGTTGTTTTGCTGCTTTCAGTTGCTGATTATTTTAATAATTTGGTTGATGATCTTCCAATTTGATTCATGCTGAAAAGGGAAGGTTCGTGTGATTTGTATTTCTGGGAAGTTGCTGATGTGGGGGAATGCAACTACGCTGATTATTTGGTTAGCCGAGGAATCCCAATACCAGCAGGTTGGGGTGTTGGACAAGTAACTGAAGGAACGACAGAAGAGGAAGATGCAGAGCAGAAGGTTAAAGATGCAGTTCCTCTGATCATGGCCAAGCAATAGCTGTTGAACGGCCTTGACAACAATGAGGAGATGAAAGAGCTTGTGAAGATAATGGGAAAAGTTGATGTGCTCTATAGGATGATTGTCTCTTTATTTGCAGTGTATGTAGCACCCATGATGTATTCAGTGGCTATGACACGAGCACTTTGTTGAAACTAGTAATGAATGAAACCTGTGTAGCAGGTTGGGCATAGTGTTGTGAACATCTAATGAATTATATTAACAGAAATCAGGGGGTATCCCCTTTTGCTCATAAATAAATAAATAGCAAAGGCCTTGTCAGGTCAGCTTTGTTCTCATTCGAAGACGTCGAGCAAATTGCAGTCCAACAGCAAACTATGTCATCAAATTCAAGTTTCATAGCCAAATATGAGTACAACTAAACAACAATGTCATCATGTTTTAGTTGTCATACAATCACCAAACACAAATCAGCATACATAAGAAGTGATGTTCTCACAGCAGAATACTAAACAACATGTTCATCAGGTTTCAGTTGTCATAGCAAACACAATTTCACATAGTAGATAAAAAACGTCTTTTGACAGGCAAATATGACAAAAGCAATGCAATCATCATCCGCAGCAGCAGCGTCAACATATTCGCCATGTGTATCAGTCTGAATCGTAATTCCCCACGGTGTCATCTTCTTCTTCGTCCTCAACATCCTCGAATGTTGGCTTCTTCTTAATCAACTCTTGTATGTCCACAGCACGACGGGCAATCTTTTCGCTGGCGTCATTGACGTGATGGTTCTCAAAGATATTAGGAACATCTGTGTTAACTTGTACATCAGGAGCAGTGTAAGCATCATCTTGTTGTGCAACTTCACTAAACGAATTCCTCTACTCAAACCTTTGCAATACTCTCCAGTCATCGCTATGTGCAAATGTGTCTTCCAAGAAAAATATCTGTGTTGCTTCATTTGCCAAAATAAAAGGCTCGTTCGTCTGATACGCTGCCTTGACATTGATGGATTTGAAATAATCATCGGCTCTGGGTTTTGCGATCCTGGAAAATACCACACACCGATGATCCTTGAAACTGGAGATATACTGCAACTGAACAATGTCTATTATGTTAGCATACATTTCAGTTGTCTCTTTGTCATACGTATCCGTGCTCATGATGGCACTGTTTTGTGTCTTCCTGCCTTCGTCTCGTGCAAGGGTGTTGTAGCGCACATCTCCAACAACGCAAGATTCATAATGTCTTACCCGAGTATCAGGACCCATTGCTGGTGAGTAAAGGGCATCATCAACTGCCTGCCCATCCTCCCGCATCTTCTTAACCTATGGTTAGAAAATAGACAAGCTGATCATCTTATGTACTCAATATATTAAAAAAACTGACAGTGCAATTCAGAAGCTTACGTGGCTCTTGAACCATTTCGCAAATCTTGCCATAACCAGTTTGTCAACGTTTCTTGGATTTTGCGGCAGTAACTCCTTTTTGTAGATGCTGCACAACATAGTGATCACGTCAAAGATCTAAATATATAAGAATGTGCTGCAAGTTTAGTAGATTACGATGTATAAGCTGCAGTACTGCACTTACTTGATATAAGGTAGTATCTCAGGACAATTATTCAACACATACCAAACCATTTTGTCCAAATCTTTAGGTTTGTCCTCTTGTCGACTCTTCCCTGTAACTCAAACAGAATAATCGTAAACATTGAGCCCGGGATTGTCTTCACCCACCTCTTTGCTAAGCTGATCAGCTGTTTCAATGTATTTTGAGCAGAATGTCAATGCTTCTGTAGTAATGTAGGCCTCTGCAATGGAACCCTTGGGTCTAGCTCTATTCCTAACATAGCCCTTGAAAGTGCCTAGCCGCCTTTCAATAGGGTACATCCAGCCATACTGTACTGGACCTCTAAGTAGTGCCTCATCAGGTAGATGAACAGCCAAATGCACCATCACATCAAAGAAGGCTGGAGGATATATCTTCTCAAGGTCGCATAGGATAGTTGGTATCTTGTCTCTAAGACGCTCCAAAGCATCTATCCTGATATTTCTACCGCAGAGTTCCCTGAAGAACTGTCCCAACTCTGCAACTGCTCTATATAAGTCAGGGCGGCCCAATCCTCTAAGGAGAACAGGTAAAACCCTTTGAAGTAGGACGTGGCAGTCATGAGTTTTCAATCCTTGTACCTTGTTTCCATCTTCACTGGCTCTCCTTTCAGGGTTGGAAGCAAATCCATGTGGGAATCTCACACGTGATAGGACCTCGCAGAATTCTTTTCTTTTTACCTTGTCCAAGACGTACACAGCTGGTGCCATATCCCATGGTTTACCTTCATCTTGCACCTGCAAATCTTGTCTGATACCCAGGTGTGTCAAATCAATCCTAGATTTTAAGGTATCTTTTGTCTTGCCTTCAATATTAAGAAGTGTGCCGATAATGCTGTCACATATATTTTTCTCGATGTGCATCACATCAAGATTATACCGCAGATCCAAATCTTTCCAATACTCCAAGTCCCACAAAGTGTACCTGTGGGTAAACAATAATCTCTCTTCTGCCCTGCCATGCTTCCTTTTCCCGCTACCATTACCAGGATTGTTTTGTTGGAAATATGCCCTAGAGGCAATAATAAAATGGTTATTATTATATTTCTTTGTTCATGATAATTGTCTATTGTTCATGCTATAATTGTATTATCCGGAAATCGTAATACATGTGTGAATACATAGACCACAACAAGTCCCTAGTGAACCTCTAGTTGACTAGCTCGTTGATCAACAGATAGTCATGGTTTCCTGACTATGGACATTGGATGTCATTGATAACGGGATCACATCATTAGGAGAATGATGTGATGGACAAGACCCAATCCTAAGCATAGCACAAAGATCGTGTAGTTCGTTTCGTTAGAGCTTTTCCAAATGTCAAGTATTATTTCCTTAGACCATGAGATTGTGCAACTCCCGGATACCGTAGGAGTGCTTTGGGTGTGCCAAACGTCACAACGTAACTGGGTGACTATAAAGGTGCACTACGGGTATCTCCGAAAGTGTCTGTTGGGTTGGCACAAATCGAGACTGGGATTTGTCACTCCGTATGACGGAGAGGTATCTCTGGGCCCACTCGGTAATGCATCATCATAATGAGCTCAATGTGACCAAGTGTCTGGTCACGGGATCATGCATTACGGTACGAGTAAAGTGACTTGCCGGTAACGAGATTGAACGAGGTATTGGGATACCGACGATCGAGTCTCGGGCAAGTAACGTACCGATTGACAAAGGGAATTGTATACGGGATTGATTGAATCTTCGACATCGTGGTTCATCCGATGAGATCATCGAGGAGTATGTGGGAGCCAACATTGGTATCCAGATCCTGCTATTGGTTATTGACCGGAGAGGCGTCTCGTTCATGTTTGCATGTCTCCTGAACCCGTAGGGTCTACACACTTAAGGTTCGGTGACGCTAGGGTTGTAGAGATATGAGTATGCAGTAACCCGAAAGTTGTTCGGAGTCCCAGATGAGATCCCGGACGTCACGAGGAGTTCCGGAATGGTCCGGAGGTGAATAATTATATATAGGAAGTGCAGTTTCGTGAAGGAAATATGCCCTAGAGGCAATAATAAAGTTATTATTTATTTCCTCATATCATGATAAATGTTTATTATTCATGCTATAATTGTATTAACCGGAAACATGATACATGTGTGAATACATAGACAAACATATAGTCACTAGTATGCCTCTACTTGACTAGCTCATTATTCAAAGATGGTTATGTTTCCTAACCATAGACATGTGTTGTCATTTGATTAATGGGATCACATCATTAGGAGAATGATGTGATTGACATGACCCATTCCGTTAGCCTAGCACTTGATCGTTTAGTATACTGCTATTGCTTTCTTCATGACTTATACAAAGTTCCTGCAACTATGAGATTATGCAACTCCCGTTTACCAGAGGAACACTTTGTGTGCTACCAAACATCACAACGTAACTGGGTGATTATAAAGGTGCTCTACAGGTGTCTCCGAAGGTACATGTTGGGTTGGCATAATTCGAGATTAGGTTTTGTCACTCCGATGGTCGGAGAGGTATCTCTGGGCCCTCTCGGTAATACTCATCACCTATGCCTTGCAAGCATTGTAACTAATGAGTTAGTTATAAGATGATGTATTACAGAACGAGTAAAGAGACTTGCCGGTAACGAGATTGAACTAGGTATTGGATACCAACGATCAAATCTCGGGCAAGTAACATACCGATGACAAAGGGAACAACGTATGTTGTTATGCGGTTTGACCGATAAAGATCTTCGTAGAATATGTAGGAACCAATATGGCATCCAGGTCCCGCTATTGGTTATTGACCGAGAATAGTTCTAGGTCATGTCTACATAGTTCTCGAACCCGTAGGGTCCGCACGCTTAACGTTACGATGACAATTTTATTATGAGTTTATAAGTTTTGATGTACCGAAGTTTGTTCGGAGTCCCGGATGTGATCACGGACATGACGAGGAGTCTCGAAATGGTCGATACATAAAGATTGATATATTGGAATCTATGTTTGGACATCGGAATGGTTCCGGGTGAAATCGGGATTTTACCGGAACACCGGGGGGTTACCGGAACCCTCCCGGGGATAATGGGCCTTAATGGGCCAAGAAGGAGAAGAGGAGGGCCGGCCAGGGCAGGCCGCGCGCCCCTCCCCCCTTAGTCCGAATAGGACAAGGAAGGGGGGCGGCGCCCCCCTTTCCTCTTTCCCCTCCCCCCTTTCCTTCTCCACCAAGGCAAGAGGGGGGAGTCCTACTCCCGATGGGAGTAGGACTCCTCCAAGCGCACCCCTAGGGGGCCGGCCGCACCTCCCCCTCCCTCCTTTATATACGGGGGCGGGGGTCACCCCATAGACACACAAGTTGATCTACGGATCGTTCCTTAGCCGTGTGCGGTGCCCCCCTCCACCATATTCCACCTCGGTCATATCGTCGCGGAGTTTAGGCGAAGCTCTGTGCCGGTAGAATATCATCATCATCACCACGCCGTCGTGCTGACGGAACTCATCTCCGGAGCTTCGCTGGATCGGAGGCCAGAGATCGTCATCGAGCTGAACGTGTGCTGAACTCGGAGGCCCCGTACGTTCGGTGCTTGGATCGGTTGGATCGTGAAGACGTACGAGTACATCAACCGTGTTGTGCTAACGCTTCCGCTTACGGTCTACGAGGGTACGTGGACGAACACTCTCCCCTCTCGTTGCTATGCCATCACCATGATCTTGCGTGTGCGTAGGAATTTTTTTGAAATTACTGCGTTCCCCAACAGTGGCATCCGAGCCTAGGTTTTATGCGTTGATGTTATATGCACGAGTAGAACACAAGTGAGTTGTGGGCGATAGAAGTCATACTGCTTACCAGCATGTCATACTTTGGTTCGGCGGTATTGTGAGATGAAGCGGCCCGGACCGACATTACGCGTACGCTTACGCGAGACTGGTTTCACTGTTACGAGCACTCGTGCTTAAAGGTGGCTGGCGGGTGTCTGTCTCTCTCACTTTAGCTGAACAAGTATGGCTACGCCCGGTCCTTGCGAAGGTTAAAACATCACCAACTTGACGAACTATCGTTGTGGTTTTGATGCGTAGGTAAGAACGGTTCTTGCTCAGCCCGTAGCAGCCACGTAAAACTTGCAACAACAAAGTAGAGGACGTCTAACTTGTTTTTGCAGGCCATGTTGTGATGTGATATGGACAAGACGTGATGCTATATTTTATTGTATGAGATGATCATGTTTTGTAACCGAAGTTATCAGCAACTGGCAGGAGCCATATGGTTGTCGCTTTATTGTATGAAATGCAAACGCCCTGTAATTGCTTTACTTTATCACTAAGCGGTAGCGATAGTCGTAGAAGCAATAGATGGCGTAAACGACAACGATGCTACGATGGAGATCAAGGTGTCGCGCCGGTGACGATGGTGATCACGACGGTGCTTCGGAGATGGAGATCACAAGCACAAGATGATGATGGCCATATCATATCACTTATATTGATTGCATGTGACGTTTATCCTTTATGCATCTTATCTTGCTTTGATTGACGGTAGCATTTTAAGATGATCTCTCACTAAAATTATCAAGAAGTGTTCTCCCTGAGTATGCATCGTTGCCAAAGTTCGTCGTGCCCAAACACCACGTGATGATCGGGTGTGATAAGCTCTACGTCCATCTACAACGGGTGCAAGCCAGTTTTGCACACGCGGAATACTCAGGTTAAACTTGACGAGCCTAGCATATGCAGATATGGCCTCGGAACACGGAGACCGAAAGGTCGAGCGTGAATCATATAGTAGATATGATCAACATAGTGATGTTCACCATTGAAAACTACTCCATCTCACGTGATGATCGGTTATGGTTTAGTTGATTTGGATCATGTAATCACTTAGATGACTAGAGAGATGTCTGTCTAAGTGGGAGGTCTTAAGTAATATGATTAATTGAACTTAAATTTATCATGAACTTAGTACCTAATAGTATTTTGCTTGTCTATGTTTGTTTGTAGATAGATGGCTCGTGCTGTTGTTCCGTTGAATTTTAATGCGTTCCTTGAGAAAGCAAAGTTGAAAGATGATGGTAGCAATTACACGGACTGGGTCCGTAACCTGAGGATTATCCTCATTGCTGCACAGAAAAGTTACGCCCTGGAAGCACCGCTGGGTGCCAGGCCTGCTGCTGATGCAACTGACGACGTTAAGAACGTCTGGCAAAGCATGCTGATGACTACTCTATAGTTCAGTGTGCCATGCTTTACGGCTTAGAACCGGGCCTTCAACGACATTTTGAACGTCATGGAGCATATGAGATGTTCCAGGAGTTGAAGTTAATATTTCAAGCAAATGCCCGGATTGAGAGATATGAAGTCTCCAATAAGTTCTACAGCTGCAAGATGGAGGAGAATAGTTCTGTCAGTGAGCATATACTCAAAATGTCTGGGTATAATAATCACTTGATTCAACCGGGAGTTAATCTTCCGGATGATAGCATCATTGAAAGAATTCTCCAATCACTGCCACCAAGCTACAAGAGCTTTGTGATGAACTATAATATGCAAGGGATGAACAAGACTATTCCCGAGCTCTTCGCAATGCTAAAAGCTGCGGAGGTAGAAATCAAGAAGGAGCATCAAGTGTTGATGGTCAACAAGACCACTAGTTTCAAGAAAAAGGGCAAAGGGAAGAAGAAGGGGAACTTCAAGAAGAACAGCAAGCAAGTTGCTGCTCAAGATAAGAAACCCAAGTCTGGACCTAAGCCTGAAACTGAGTGCTTCTACTCCAAGCAGACTGGTCACTGGAAGTGGAACTGCCCCAAGTATTTGGCGGATAAGAAGGATGGCAAAGTAAACAAAGGTATATGTGATATACATGTTATTGATGTGTACCTAACTAGAGCTCGTAGTAGCACCTGGGTATTTGATACTGGTTCTGTTGCTAATATTTGCAACTCGAAACAGGGACTACGGAATAAGCGAGCACTGGCCAAGGACGAGGTGACAATGCGCGTGGGAAACGGTTCCAAAGTCGATGTGATCGCAGTCGACACGCTACCTCTACATCTACCTTCGGGATTAGTATTAGACCTAAATAATTGTTATTTGGTGCCAGCGTTAAGCATGAACATTATATCTGGATCTTGTTTGATGTGAGATGGTAATTCATTTAAATCAGAGAATAATGGTTGTTCTATGTATATGAGTAATATCTTCTATGGTCATGCACCCTTGAAGAGTGGTCTATTTTTATTAAATCTCGATAGTAGTGATACACATGTTCATAGTGTTGAAACCAAAAGATGCAGAGTTGATAACGATAGTGCAACTTACTTGTGGCACTGTCGTTTGGGTCAAATCGGTGTAAAGCGCATAAAGAAACTCCATACTGATGGACTTTTGGAATCACTTGATTATGAATCACTTGGTACTTGCGAACCGTGCCTTATGGGCAAGATGACTAAAACGCCGTTCTCCAGAACTATGGAGCGAGCAACTGATTTGTTGGAAATCATACATACTGATGTTTGTGGTCCAATGAATGTTGAGGCTCACGGTGGGTATCGTTATTTTCTCACCTTCACAGATGATTTGAGCAGATATGGGTATATTACTTAATGAAACACAAGTCTGAAACATTTGAAAAGTTCAAAGAATTTCAGAGTGAAGTGGAAAATCATCGTAACAAGAAAATAAAGTTTCTACGATCTGATCGTGGAGGAGAATATTTGAGTTACGAGTTTGGCCTACACTTGAAACAATGTGGAATAGTTTCGCAACTCACACCGCCTGGAACACCACAACGAAATGGTGTGTCCGAACATCGTAATCGTACTTTACTTGATATGGTGCGATCTATGATGTCTCTTACTGATTTACCGCAATCGTTTTGGGGTTATGCTTTAGAGACGGCCGCATTCACGTTAAATAGGGCACCATCAAAATCCGTTGAGACGATGCCTTATGAACTGTGGTTTGGCAAGAAACCAAAGTTGTCGTTTCTTAAAGTTTGGGGCTGCGATGCTTATGTGAAGAAACTTCAACCAGATAAGCTCGAACCCAAATCGGAGAAATGTGTCTTCATAGGATACCCAAAAGAGACTGTTGGGTACACCTTCTATCACAGATCCGAAGGCAAGACATTCGTTGCTAAGAATGGATCCTTTCTAGAGAAGGAGTTTCTCTCGAAAGAAGTGAGTGTGAGGAAAGTAGAACTTGATGAGATAAGTGTATCTACTCCCTTATTGGAAAGTAGTTCATCACGAGAACCGGTTCCTGTGACAACTACACCAATTAGTGAGGAAGCTAATGATAATGATCATGAAACTTCGGATCAAGTTTCTACTGAACCTCGTAGGTCTAGCAGAGTTAGATCCGCACCAGAGTGGTACGGTAATCCTATTCTGGAAGTCATGTTACTTGACCATGATGAACCTACGAACTATGAGGAAGCGATGATGAGCCCAGATTCCGCAAAATGGCTAGAGGCCATGAAATCTGAGATGGGATCCATGTATGAAAACAAAGTATGGACTTTGGTTGACTTGCCCGATGATCGGCAAGCCATTGAGAATAAATGGATCTTTAAGAAGAAGACTGACGCTGATGGTAATGTAACTGTCTATAAAGCCTGACTTGTTGCAAAAGGTTTTCGACAAGTTCAAGGGGTTGACTACTATGAGACTTTCTCACCCGTAGCGATGCTTAAGTCTGTCCGAATCATGTTAGCTATTGCTGCATTTAATGATTATGAAATTTGGCAAATGGATGTCAAGACTGCATTCTTGAATGGATTTCTAGAAGAAGAGTTGTATATGATGCAGCCGGAAGGTTTTGTTGATCCAAAAGGTGCTGACAAAGTGTGCAAGCTCCAGCGTTCCATTTATGGACTGGTGCAAGCATCTCGGAGTTGGAATAAACGCTTTGATAGTGTGATGAAAGCATATGGTTTTATACAGACTTTTGGAGAAGCCTGTATTTACAAGAAAGTGAGTGGGAGCTCTGTAGCATTTCTAATTTTATATGTAGATGACATATTATTAATTGGAAATGATATAGAATTTCTGGATAGCATAAAGGGATACTTGAATAAAAGTTTTTCAATGAAAGACCTCGGTGAAGCTGCTTACATATTGGGCATCAAGATCTATAGAGATAGATCAAGACGCTTAATAGGACTTTCACAAAGCACATACCTTGACAAAATTTTGAAAAAGTTCAAAATGGATCAGGCAAAGAAAGGTTTCTTGCCTGTGCTTCAAGGTGTGAAGTTGAGTCAAACTCAATGCCCGACCACAGCAGAAGATAGAGAGAAAATGAAAAATGTTCCCTATGCTTCAGCCATAGGCTCTATCATGTATGCAATGCTGTGTACCAGACCTGACGTATGCTTAGCAATAAGCTTGGCAGGAAGGTACCAAAGTAATCCAGGAGTGGATCACTGGACAGCGGTCAAGAACATCCTGAAATACCTGAAAAGGACTAAGGATATGTTTCTCGTATATGGAGGTGACAAAGAGCTAGTCGTAAATGGTTACGTCGATGCAAGCTTTGACACTGATCTGGACGATTCTAAATTGCAAACCGGATACATGTTTTTATTAAACGGTGGAGCTGTAAGTTGGTGCAGTTCTAAACAAAGCGTCGTGGTGGGATCTACATGTGAAGCGGAGTACATAGCTGCTTCGGAAGCAACAAATGAAGGAGTCTGGATGACGGAATTCATTTCCAATCTAGGTGTCATACCTAGTGCATCGGGACCAATGAAGATCTTCTGTGACAATACTGGTGCACTTGCCTTGGCAAAGGAATCCAGATTTCACAAGAGGACCTAACACATCAAGAGACGCTTCAATTCCATTCGGGACCAAGTCCAAGTGGGAGACATAGAGATTTGCAAGATACATACGGATCTGAATGTTGCAGACCCGTTGACTAAGCCTCTCTCACGAGCAAAACATGATCAGCACCAAGACTCCATGGGTGTTAGAATCATTACTATGTAATCTAGATTATTGACTCTAGTGCAAGAGGGAGACTGAAGGAAATATGCCCTAGAGGCAATAATAAAGTTATTATTTATTTCCTCATATCATGATAAATGTTTATTATTCATGCTAGAATTGTATTAACCGGAAACATGATACATGTGTGAATACATAGACAAACATATAGTCACTAGTATGCCTCTACTTGACTAGCTCATTATTCAAAGATGGTTATGTTTCCTAACCATAGACATGTGTTGTCATTTGATTAATGGGATCACATCATTAGGAGAATGATGTGATTGACATGACCCATTCCGTTAGCCTAGCACTTGATCGTTTAGTATACTGCTATTGCTTTCTTCATGACTTATACAAAGTTCCTGCAACTATGAGATTATGCAACTCCCGTTTACCGGAGGAACACTTTGTGTGCTATGAAACGTCACAACGTAACTGGGTGATTATAAAGGTGCTCTACAGGTGTCTCCAAAGGTACATGTTGGGTTGGCATAATTCGAGATTAGGTTTTGTCCCTCCGATGGTCGGAGAGGTATCTCTGGGCCCTCTCGGTAATACTCATCACCTAAGCCTTGCAAGCATTGTAACTAATGAGTTAGTTATAAGATGATGTATTACAGAACGAGTAAAGAGACTTGCCGGTAACGAGATTGAACTAGGTATTGGATACCGACGATCAAATCTCGGGCAAGTAACATACCAATGACAAAGGGAACAACGTATGTTGTTATGCGGTTTGACCAATAAAGATCTTCGTAGAATATGTAGGAACCAATATGGGCATCCAGGTCCCGCTATTGGTTATTGACCGAGAATAGTTCTAGGTCATGTCTACATAGTTCTCGAACCCGTAGGGTCCGCATGCTTAACGTTACGATGACAGTTTTATTATGAGTTTATAAGTTTTGATGTACCGAAGTTTGTTCGGAGTCCCGGATGTGATCACGGACATGACGAGGAGTCTCGAAATGGTCGAGACATAAAGATTGATATATTGGAAGCCTATGTTTGGACATCGGAATGGTTCTGGGTGAAATCGGGATTTTACCGGAACACCGGGGGGTTACCCGGAACCCTCCCGGGGAATAATGGGCCTTAATGGGCCAAGAAGGAGAAGAGGAGGGCCGGCCAGGGCAGGCCGCGCGCCCCCTCCCCCCTTAGTCCGAACAGGACAAGGAAGGGGGGGCGGCGCCCCCCTTTCCTCTTTCCCCTCCCCCATTTCCTTCTCCACCAAGGCAAGAGGGGGGAGTCCTACTCCCGGTGGGAGTAGGACTCCTCCACGCGCACCCCTAGGGGGCCGGCCGCACCTCCCCCCTCCCTCCTTTATATACGGGGCGGGGGCACCCCATAGACACACAAGTTGATCTACGGATCGTTCCTTAGCCGTGTGCGGTGCCCCCCTCCACCATATTCCACCTCGGTCATATCATCGCGGAGTTTAGGCGAAGCTCTGCGCCGGTAGAACATCATCATCATCACCACACCGTCGTGCTAACGGAACTCATCTCCGGAGCTTCGCTGGATCGGAGGCTTGAGATCGTCGTCGAGCTGAACGTGTGCTGAACTCGGAGGCCCCGTACGTTCGGTGCTTGGATCGGTCGGATCGTGAAGACGTACGACTACATCAACCGCGTTGTGCTAACGCTTCCGCTTACGGTCTACGAGGGTACATGGACGAACACTCTCCCCTCTCGTTGCTATGCCATCACCATGATCTTGCGTGTGCATAGGAATTTTTTTGAAATTACTACATTCCCCAACATTTCGGCCATCGGTAAAGTTTCGGGGGTCACCGGTATTGTACCGGGACCACCGGAAGGGTCCCGGGGGTCCACCGGGTGGGGCCACCTATCCCGGAGGGCCCCATGGGCTGAAGTGGGGAGGAGAACCAGCCCCTGGTGGGCTGGTGTGCTCCCCTTGGCCCCCCTGCACCTAGGGTTGGAAACCCTAGGGGTGGGGGCGCCTCCACTTGCCTTGGGGGGCAAGCCACCCCCTTGGCCGTCGCCCCCCTTGGAGATCCCATCTCCTAGGGCCGGCTCCCCCCAGGGGGCCTATTTAAAGAGGGGGGGAGAGAGGGCAGCCGCACCAAGTCCCTGGCGCCTCCCTCTCCCCACTCACCACCTCTCTCTCTCGCAGAAGCTTGGTGAAGCCCTGCCGTGATCACTGCTGCATCCACCACCACGCCGTCGTGCTGCTGGATCTTCATCAACCTATCCTTCCCCCTTGATGGATCAAGAAGGAGGATACGTCTTCCCAACCGTACGTGTGTTGAACACAGAGGTGCTGTCAGTTTGGCGCTAGGATCTCCGGTGATTTGGATCACGACGAGTACGACTCCCTCAACCCCGTTCTCTTGAACGCTTCCGCACGCGATCTACAAGGGTATGTAGATGCACTCCTATCTCTCATTTCTAGATGACTCCATAGATTGATCTTGGTGAACGTAGAATTTTTTTTATTTTCTGCAACTTTCCCCAACAGTGGCATCATGAGCTAGGTATATGCGTAGTTACTATGCACGAGTAGAACACAAAGCAGTTGTGGGCGTAGATGTTGTCAATTTTCTTGCCACTACTAGTCTTATATTGCTTCAGCGGCATCGTGGGATGAAACATCCTAGACCGACCTTACACGTACGCTTACGTGAGACAGGTTCCACCGACTGACATGCACTAGTTGCATAAGGTGGCTAGCGGGTCTCTGTCTCTCCCACTTTAGTTGGAGCGGATTCGATGAAAAGTGTCCTTATGAATGGTGAGGGAGTCCTGGACTAGGGGGTGTCCGGACAGCCGGACTATCATCGTCAGCCGGACTCCAAGACTATGAAGATACAAGATTGAAGACTTCGTCCCGTGTCCGGACGGGACTTTACTTGGCGTGGAAGGCAAGCTTGGCGATACGGATATGTAGATCTCCTACCATTGCAACTGACTCTGTGTAACCCTAGCCCTCTCCGGTGTCTATATAAACCGGAGGGTTTTAGTCCGTAGGACAGAACAACCATTACAACAATCATACCATAGGCTAGCTTCTAGGGTTTAGCCTCCTTGATCTCGTGGTAGATCCACTCTTGTACTACCCGTATCATCAATATCAATCAAGCAGGAGTAAAGTTTTACCTCCATCGAGAGGGCCCGAACCTGGGTAAAAACATCGTGTCCCTTGTCTCCTGTTACCATCCACCTAGACGCACAGTTCGGGACCCCCTACCCGAGATCCGCCGGTTTTGACACCGACATTGGTGCTTTCATTGAGAGTTCCTCTGTGTCGTCACCGATAGGCTTGATGGCTTCTTCAATCAATGACGCCGTCCAGGATGAGACTTTTCTCCCCGGACAGATCTTCGTATTCGGCGGCTTCGCACTGCGGGCCAATTCACTTGGCCATCTGGAGCAGATCGAAAGCTACGCCCCTGGCCGTCAGGTCAGATTTGGAAGCCTAAACTTCACAGCGGATATCCGCGGAGACTTGATCTTCGACGGAACCGATCCACAGACGAGCGTGCCGCACTGTCACGATGGGCACGATCTAACTCTGCCGCCGGACAATACCTTGGAGGCCGCACGCGAATCCGCTCCGACCCATAGTTTGGAGCCGATCGCGCAGATCGAGGACGGGTGGCTGGACACCGCCTCGGGAGCCGCAACTTCCACGGCGATGGAGCCGAACACTGACCTTGTCCCTTATAAAGCTCGTGACTCCAACGTGCCGGACTCCCTGCCGGACTCTGAACCTCCTGCGCCCCTGCCAATCGAATCTGATTGGGCGCCGATCATGGAGTTCACCGCCGCGGACATCTTTCAGCACTCACCCTTTGGTGACATCTTAAATTCGCTAAAGCATCTCTCGCTATCCGGAGAGCCCTGGCCGGACTATGGCCAGGATGGTTGGGATGCGGACGACGAAGAAATTCAAAGCCCACCCACCACCCACTTTGTAGCCACTGTCGACGATCTAACCGACATGCTAGACTACGACTCTGAAGACATCGACGGTATGGACGACGATGCCGGAGACGACCAAGAACCAGCGCCTACAGGGCACTGGAAGACCACCTCGTCATATGACATATACATGGTGGACACCCCAAAAGATGGGGATGGCGAAGAAGCAGCGGAGGCAGATTCCTTAAAGAAACAGCCCAAGCGCCGATGTCAGCGGCGCCGCTCTAAATCCCGCCACATTAAGAATGGAGATTCCGGCACAGGAGATAAAAACACCCCAGAAAGTGCCGAAGACAATCCCCTCCTGCAAGATTCAGCGCAGGAGGATGCAGAAGCAAGCCCTCATGAGAGAGCGGCAGACGAAGAGGTCGAGGATGATAATTACATACCTCCCTCCGGAGACGAGGCAAGCCTCGACGATGACGAATTCGTCGTGCCTGAGGATCCCGTCGAACAAGAGCGTTTCAAACGCAGGCTAATGGCCACAGCAAATAGCCTAAAGAAAAAGCAGTAGCAGCTTCAAGCTGATCAAGACCTGCTGGCCGATAGATGGACCGAGGTCCTCACGGCCGAAGAGTATGAACTCGAACGCCCCTCCAAGAGCTACCCAAAACGCAAGTTGCTCCCCCGACTAGAGGAGGAAGCATATATACCTTCATCACCAGCGCACAATACGGCAGACCAACCACCCCGTGGTCGGGACAGAGAGGCACCTAGGCCCTCCACCAAGACCGTACCCCGGCATCGCTCAAAAAGTACGAAGCCACGAGGGAACGCGCCGGACTTGCGGGATATATTGGAGGACAAAGCAAGACAATCCAGATCTATCTATGGATCACGTGGGCGCCCCACGACCCACGACGAATACCGTCGCGCCGGATACAACTCCGGCCGGGCCGAACACAGCAGACAACGCTCGATTGAGCTACGTCGTGATATTGCTCAATACAGAGGCGCCGCACACCCACTATGCTTCACAGACGAAGTAATGGATCATCAAATCCCCGAAGGGTTTAAACCCGTCAACATTGAATCCTACGATGGCACAACAGACCCCACGGTTTGGATCGAGGATTATCTCCTTCATATCCATATGGCCCGCGGCGACGATGTGGGGACCCCGACTCATAAGTCGTGATCACCGAATGCACGTGTACAGTGAGCCCAGAGATCAATGCTCACTGAACACATAGAAGCTGAATAACAAGAGTCTTACATCCATACATACCGTTTTAGACAAGTAGGACCATTATGGTCGAGTCTTGAGTATAACATCGCAGCGGAAATCTTCGTCAATAACTTGGACCCATGCCATCTGCCTTAACCCTACAGGCATTCTGACTGGGAAGCATCCTAGCTCGCATGTTCGTCACCGAAGTGTTCTTCATCACATCCTGTTCTTTCATGCCTGGCCAATAAAATAACCAGTGGCAAGCCAATGAGTACTTTGAATGTACTCGCAAGCAACCCATGTTTTGGTTCAAGATACAACAATGCATGATATAGGTAAATTTTTGCAGAAAGCTAGTTTTGAGTGCTATGACATGTTCAACAACTTGTAAGACATGCATCAGGAGAATTCAAGTAACCATGAGGACAGGTTACAGATATCAACATAAATAGAGTGGGCACCAACCCATCTCAATCATGTCAAGTCCTTTGACTTGACCCAAGTAGTTAGCCAACACACACACTGGTTTGTAAACTCTGGACATAGTTTAAGCAGCACCGCCCAACCGTCCTTGACCGTGGACACGGCTATTCGAATAGTTTTACACTCTGCAGAGGTTGCACACTGTACCCACAAGATCCCTGGAACTTCCGTGTCAGCCACGACCTGCGGTACCTCAAGTACCCGGGGTAAGCACCCGATCACTACCTTTCCCTAGACGACACTAACATGGAGTCCACTCGATTGGTAGTAACCCCCGTGCCCAACATTATCACATAACATTTTTGTGGAGCCACGCTCCATAATCATCTCACATCACAAGCATGGGGTACCAATGGTGTGTCCGGTGCCCCATAAAAATGTTCTTGGCCGCCCTACCTGGCACGACCCCATCCCGAGAGAGTGCACCAACAACTCTCCCGTCACTAGTAATGCGGGCTCCAAGCTAGTATCGGTCTAGGTAATCAATAATGCCCTTTCCCATATAAGGGTAGAGTGGTTGCGCATGTAAGGTTGGGACAGTCATCAAATCTTAAATCTAATCCATTTTCGAAAACAACACACTCACTTGCCTTGGTACACCACTTCGTCATCAAGTGGTTACCCATCTCATCATCTCCCTCGGGCATAAGTGGCACCCGACGGGGTTTTCAAAAAGTCTTTTGAAAATGCTTTGCCTCCTTCACCATGCATAAACCCGTCCCTTTTTGCGTAGCACTACTTTAGCATCCTATCTACTCCCACCGTCATAACCCTCATAAGAAGGTAGGGTCATGCACAATGCAAGTATCAACGAGGAAGTACGGTGGCAAACCATCAAAGTGGATACGACCTCATCATGATTCCGTTGCAACAACAATATGGTGATATATGACATGCATAAAAAGGTTTCATAGACATGTTCAAAGGGTTGCTTGCCTGTTTCAACAAAGTCTTCAAGGTCTTCAAATATCTCTGGTCCAACTCCGAGCATTTCGTCTACTTCGTCAACTATCGTTGAAAGCAACCATAATAAGCAACACAACAAGGCAGGAAATAAAAGTGCTCTAAAAATATGAGTTGGACTTTTCTGCGATACCTCTGGTCATATGAGGGATGAACAAAGTGGTTTCATTAGGATTTGATCAATGGACATCTCTGAACATTTCAATATGATGGAATCAAGGGGTTTATGGATTTGCAAGAAGTGTACAGAAATATATTTTTGGAAAATGAGCAAAGATACCCATTTAACAAAGGATGATTTTAGAAGCATCTAGGATTTGGTTTCACTGGATTTGGAGTTCAAAGGAATTTCTTATGAATTTGCAAAGTTGAAAATATGAAGAAATGGCTCATTATTTTATGTGGTACAGAAAGTATTAAGAAAAATGTTCATAAACTAATTTATGAACTTGTAGACATCTAGGATTTTGAATCATGGGATTTGGATCAAAAATGGGCTCTCTGTGATTTTCTAAATTTCATCACAGAAATAGGAAAATGGGGATTTGATAAATATTTGTGAAGAAAAGGTCTCTACAAAAATGTGCATGTTGCACCACCAGGTAGATCATGATTTATAGAGTCACTAGAAATTTGAATCATCAAATTTGGAGTTAATTTGAATTGTTTATGGATTTTTGAAGTTGACTGGAAAAAGAAAAAGGAAAAAGGGCTTAACCTTATCATGCACGCAGGGCGAGAGATAGGCAGCGGGCCGGCCCAGTGGCTCGGCTGCACGCGCAGGGGCCACATCGGAGGCGGCTTCCTGGAAATACGCCTTCGCGTGAGGGAGACGGCAACGCCGGAAACCGTCTCCACTTAAACGGGTGGGGTCCGCCACCGGGTCACTGACGAGCGGGGCCCGGGGCTCAGGCCGTCTTATACCTCCCGCTCGAACAGAGGAGAGGCAGGGGAGGCGAGGCCGAGCGGCGCCGGCGCTCTCCCGAGCGGCACGGGCCACCTCCGGCGGCGCCCGACACACCGGAGGACTCAGCGCGCCGCGGCGCACCCGTCCATGTGTTGCACGCCCGCGGGGGAGCCAGGGAAGAGGAGGGCTTCAGTGCGGCGGACCGGGGTTGACGGCGGGTTCGGCAAGGCGAGGAAGGAACGGGGAGGAGTGGAGGGAGCACGGGAGGGGCTCGTGGTGACGGTGGAGGTTCTCTAGTGCGGTCTAGAGGGGAGGAGGAGGAGTGGTGGGTGCGAATTTAGGCGGAGGCCGACGGCAAGGCTCCGGCCATGGTGGCGGATGGAGAGCGCGAGGAGGGGAGTGGGTTGGTCCAGGGGATGCACGGGAGGGAGAGAAGGCCAAAGGAGTAGAGAGGGGGCTCGGGGGTGGCCTTAAGTAGAAGGGGGCGAGGTGCACCGTGGACGGTGTGCCGGCGAGGCTATTGCCGTCGTTGCAAGCCACGGGGGCTCACGTGGGCGTGTCCGGGGTGTTTGTGGGCGTGGACTACGCCCAGGGGGAGAAGAGAGGGAGCGGGAAACGCGGCAAAGCGGGTCCCCGCCGTGGCCAGCGACTGGCGCGCTCGGGCGGCACTCTGTCTGCACGCGAGGAGAGCCGAAGAGGGAGAGAGAGGAGGGGGGCGACAGTGTAGCGTGTTGCGGACGTCGAGGTGACCTCGGGGGACACGAGGGGGAGGCCCTAGGTGGTCCGGTGGCTCGGGCAGAGAGCGGCTATAGTGCTAGGGCGCACTGTAGCGCGCTCTGGAGCACGCCTTTGGCATGCCATGGCATAAAAGGGGGGAAGTGGGCGTGGCCACTTGTGTCCAGTAGTGCTAGGGAGTAGTAAAGAAAGGGGAGAGGGCCTTGGATGCCCTGGACAGCCAGTAGGAGAGGAGAGAGGTTGAGGGAGAGAGGGGAATGGGCTGTCCAGAGAGAGAAAGTGAGGGTTTGACCCCCCCCCCAATAATTGATCTGAACACTTGCCATTGTTACTGGAGGTATAAGGGGGCTAGGATTAGCTGTGGTACAAAGTTGAGCCCATGGAGATTAGTGGAAGGGGTCAAAATGGTGCTTTTGGAAAAATGGCAGAAGGTGTTTGTTGTTGGTTTGGGAAAGAAAATGAACTCCAATTGCTATGATACTTAACAGGATGGAATGACACTTAGAAATAGTGTGTGACACCAAATTTGAGCTCAATTGGGAAAAGTTGCCAATGTGACTTTGGTAAACCCTAGGAATTAGCAGAAATGGCTTTACCAAGATTTAGTCATGCAAATCCATTCTCCTTGATGCACCACTTGGTGTAGTGTCGTCATTTGAGGATCTGGACATATCCAGAAAAATTCAGATCAAAAAGACACACTTGGCAATGTAGAGTTGTTCAAATTTGGTTCTGGACAGAAAGGGTTTTGAGGCACTTTGATCAACATAACATTCTCTCCAACTTGTGCCATTTGGTCTAGATGCACTATTACACCATTTGAGATTGGGAACCAAGTTTGAGAGCATTTGGACATGTTTGACAGTGCAAAGTTGTTCAAACTAGAAAAAGGACAGAAGTAGTCTTGAGAGGGTTTCATGGGGTTATACTGTTCTCCATGACATGATACTTGGCAAGATCATCAAACATATCATAAGTGACATGATAGAATTTCTGTGGAATTTTTGGAGAATATTTCCTTTGTAAATATTTCAAAAGCTTGAAATATCCAGAAAGGGTTTTTGAGGGATTTGACCAATATTTGAACATGACCATGTGTTGAAACTCTTATATATGGACAATATATGTCCTATGAGTTTCCCTAAATTTTGTAAAATATTTTTAAAGCATTAAAAATAATTTTTCCCTATTAAAGACCATTTCTGGCCTTAAGAAAAAGCCTTTAAATAAAATAGTAAAATAACTTTTAAAATTATAGTTTTGTGGTTTATGGGTATCCTATATCTAATAGGAGTCAAATATATTTTTGGAAATCTTTTTACTGTCCTTAATTAAGTATTTGCAGTGCAAACCTCAATTCAGGGGTTTTTGGAAAACTAATTTTTGAAAATACTTTTTGGCCAAATTATTTTTGTAAGAAAATACTATATTGCTCTATACACATGGCATGATCATTGGGAAAAGGTTTTGGATCAAGGAGAAGGAGTATAACAGTTGGAGGATTTATTTGATTTTTAGAGCACTTGCAAACAGCAGACAAAAACCAATCAAGGCAAGGTCCAAAACACTCAAAAGTTTTTGTCAAACCACATTTTATCATGATTCATTAGCTTAAGTGTTGAGGCATGAAAATCAGGGTGTGACAGACCTACGCCCTTACAAGAATCTCGTCCCCGAGATTCTCAGACTAGGCGCGGAAAGGAATACGGAAACTTGGATTTGGGGTAGTCTTCACGTCCTCATACTGCTTCTGCTTCCGTTTGGTGCTCCATTGAACTTGAAGTACTTGATAGTGTGGCTTCGTGTATGACATTCTTCTTGATCCAGGTTTCTAATGGGTAGCTCGTGGTAGGTCAGATTGGGCTGGGGTCGATGGCTCGTGGTCGATGTCCTTGTAGAGACCGCGCTAGTTGGGGAGTTGGGAACGTCTCCGGAGTGGTGTCATGTGGAAAAACATTGTGCACAGTAGGTAACTCAGGTGGTAACTCCAGCTGGTAGCTGTCTACTCTTCGTCTTGAAGTGATCTCGGAGGGGGGTTGTTAAATCTTGGAGTGATCTCGAAGAGGGTCGATGAATCTTGGTGTGGGTCCCCTTGTCATGGAAATGCTTGGTTCCTTAGAGAGGAGTGGTTTGTAGATACGTACGGTCTTCAACGCGGAGGTTTACTTCTTGACGACGGTGGTTGGTGTAGTCCTCCCTCCTGGACATGGCGATCTTCAGATGTTCCCTTGACCAGCTCAGTGATTCTTCTTCCGTCTTCGGGTGGACAAGTGGGTCACCAAGGAAAGATGACAACCAACTTGTCCAAGCACTCCATGAAGTCTATGGAGTACGCAGAGGGGGCTGGGGTATTGGTGGTGGTCTTGATTGAGCATTGGCAAAGGTCTTCCCGTCCTAGAGCCAAAGCCCGTGGTCATGATCCGACCATGTTGTGGTTTGGTGGGGCTTAAGAGTTTTAAGGATTCTAGTGTGCGGGTGAATGTTTATCATCTTATCCTTAAGCACAGTTTCTGAGATGCCAATTGTGCTATCTAGTCCTTTAAACAAATCACAGCATATCACTGATAGCATCATTTCGTATAGGTCAACCCCAATCATAACTCATGTGATTCATATCCTCATGGCTCCCGAGTGGAGGTCTAACAAAATCACATATGTCTACAGTCCCCAAACTCATATGTAGGTCTACCCCTAAAAATCCATGGGTATACAAGCTCCCAAGATGGAGTTAAACATGACAATCCAAGTGCTCAGCCTATTCTTCCAAGGTCTAAGATAAAGCATCTCTATCCTAAGGAAACACGTCGTAAGCCACTCCAAGATCTTGTTTCCTTCCTATGAATCAACCAACAGCCCATTAGTTCCCATCAATCACTACATAATCCAATGTTTATGATGTTCCACATGATCTCCTAAAGTCCATATAATCCCCAAATGCTTGAAAGGGTTGTCTCTTCTATAGTAAGTCCACCAATTTCCATTATCATGGTCAAGTAAACTCCAAGGTCAAGCTTATATAGAACTCTAAATCAACTCCGACAATTAATCCAATCTCCTAGTTTATCGTCCACCGAGAAACATGGTATCATGATCGAGATCATCAGTCTAAATCCAATTTACTCCGAACCATGTAGACCTACATTATCATCTATATCCAACTAGGATCACCTACTTAAATCCAAATCTCATGTCCAAGGAGAATTCCTACATGCTTCCCCAAAGTCATATCATAATGTCAACTATCTCCTATCAATATCCCCTGGCTAAGTCAAATCCTCATACTTTCAAGAATTCAGCTTGCGATCTTAATTGTCCCATTAAATCCATTTTACTCAGGGGTAATGAAAGCTGTGCTACTCTATAATCATGATCCCACCAAGTTCATCTACCAACATGAAAACCTCATAATCCACCAAAGTCTCAGATAATTCCTCAAGGTCACTGATATAAACTCACCAAGTCATTTGTCCTCAATTCCTATATCCTCAAACTGGTCTTCCCTATGGCATCGTCAGTCCTGGTGCTATATTAGGATGATAATGTGCTTGTTCACTATGTCCACTAGTTCCATAGTGAACCCAGTGTTGTGCGAGGTTTACAGAGGCTTAACTGGTTCTCTTGCAATTCTGTGGGTTAAGCACATGGTTAAGGACTGGGGTATCTCATGAAGTCTCGAAGGGTCTAGGAATGGGTTTCTAGTCTGGAGGGTTAAACATAACTCTACGGGGTTTCACTTGGTCGAGGAGGCTGCAACAAAAGTCTTCATTGCTAGTTGGTTGCCGAAGCAGATTTCTTGGTGCATCTTGTCTTGCTGGTCTTCAGTTGAGGAGAGAGAGACGAGAGGGAAAAGTAGCATAGAGGAGGGGAATGCCTAAAGGGGGTTCTATAGTGCTAGTGCAAACAAACAGGTGCAAAGAGGGCCAAACAAAAGAAACAAGGTGAGGAAGGTGATATAGTCGCATGCTTGTCGCCTAGGGCAAAAGTGCGACCTATATCAAAACACAAACAAATAAAAACAAGCAACACACAATCATGGTTCTATTCGAACTATCATACGGACTCGACTGCGCATAGGGGGTACACGACTCATCCTACCATAGGGGTTCTCGGACTCAGTAGTCGTGCCTTGTGCCTCATGCAGTCTTCTGAGTATTCCTTAGGTGTTGCTACGTCTCTTGTAGTTGTTCGATGAAACAATCCGGGTTGAGCCTGAAGACTCTTCAACAACTTCTCGCCTGTTGAAGTGATGGGGTCAAGGTGGCTCCTCGTAACTGGCATTGACTTGGTCTTCTATTGTCTTCTTAATCACGACGATCCCTTTTTGTCTTCTAAGCCGTCGATGGTACCAGGTAGGTAATCCTTTATGCAATGACATTATCAAGGCGTAATAGAGGTCCATCATGTCGGTTACGTTGATGACAATAGTGACACCAAGAGCGGGGGATGAGGAGAACCGTTTTCCTGCTCACTATGGTGAGGCGGACCAAATGGCTAGGTTCTCATCCATCGGTGGTTGCCGATACAACAACGGTAGTGACAGGGTTACTCTATTAGCGATGTATATCATCATCTTGCATATCCTATGCCCTGATCATCGTAGGCTAAGGTTGCATCATCTTGGGGCAGTGTCAAGGGTGTCACCATCTCCTGGGTCTTCAGGTCCTCATTCCTCGAGGATGTATCTTCTATTGGTATCGTCTTGTTGTGGTGTCGCCAATCTTGTGTTCAGGAGATGTGGGTGAATGTCTGGCAAGGCATCTTCCTTCTAGATTATCCACGAGGATTACAAGGAATCCAGTGGTCAGGGGCATAAGGGTTCTAGCGACCAAAGGTTTTGAAGGGGAAGAGATCAATAAGGAAAGTATACCTTAGTTTTAGAAAAACTGAGAAGGGAAGAGAAGTACAGATAGTTTTGAAAACTAGTAGTAGTTTTGGAAATAGTTTTACCCTAACTAACGACCATGCTAACTAAGGCTTCCTACAGTCAGGATGGCTCTGATACCAGCTCTGTGGGGACCCCGACTCATAAGTCGTGATCACCGAATGCACGTGTACAGTGATCCTAGAGATCAATGCTCACTGAACACACAGAAGCTGAATAACAAGAGTCTTACATCCATACATACCGTTTTACACAAGTAGGACCATTATGGTCGAGTCTTGAGTATAACATCGCAGCGGAAATCTTCGTCAATAACTTGGACCCATGCCATCTGCCTGAACCCTACAGGCATTCTGACTGGGAAGCATCCTAGCTCGCATGTTCATCACCGAAGTGTTCTTCATCACATCATGTTCTTTCATGCCTGGCCAATAAAATAACCAATAGCAAGCCAATGAGTACTTTGAATGTACTCGCAAGCAACCCATGTTTTGGTTCAAGATACAACAATGCATGATATAGGTAAATTTTTTCAGAAAGCTAGTTTTGAGTGCAATGACATGTTCAACAACTTGTAAGACATGCATCAGGAGAATTCAAGTAACCATGAGGACAGGTTACAGATATCAACATAAATAGAGTGGGCACCAACCCATCTCAATCATGTCAAGTCCTTTGACTTGACCCAAGTAGTTAGCCAACACACACTGGTTTGTAAACTCTGGACATAGTTTAAGCAGCACCGCCCAACCGTCCTTGACCGTGGACACGGCTATTCGAATAGTTTTACACTCTGCAGAGGTTGCACACTGTACCCACAAGATCCGGGGAACTTCCGTGTCAGCCACGACCCGCGGTACCTCAAGTACCCGGGGTAAGCACCCGATCACTACCTTTCCCTAGACGACACTAACATGGAGTCCACTCGATTGGTAGTAACCCCCGTGCCCAACATTATCACATAACATTTTCGTGGAGCCACGCTCCATAATCATCTCACATCACAAGCACGGGGTACCAACGGTGTGTCCGGTGCCCCATAAAAATGTTCTTGGCCGCCCTACCTGGCACGACCCCGTCCTGAGAGAGTGCACCAACAACTCTCCCGTCACTAGTAATGCAGGCTCCAAGCTAGTATCGGTCTAGGTAATCAATAATGCCCTTTCCCATATAAGGGTAGAGTGGTTGCGCATGTAAGGTTGGGACATTCATCAAATCTTAAATCTAATCCGTTTTCGAAAACAACACACTCACTTGCCTCGGTACACCACTTCGTCATCAAGTGGTTACCCATCTCATCATCTCCCTCGGGCATAAGTGGCACCCGACGGGGTTTTCGAAAAGTCTTTTGAAAATGCTTTGCCTCCTTCACCATGCATAAACCCGTCCCTTTTTGCGTAGCACTACTTTAGCATCCTATCTACTCCCACAGTCATAACCCTCATAAGAAGGTAGGGTCATGCACAATGGAAGTATCAACGAGGAAGTATGGTGGCAAACCATCAAAGTGGATACCACCTCATCATGATTCCGTTGCAACAACAATATGGTGCTATATGACATGCATAAAAAGGTTTCATAGACATGGTCAAAGGGCTGCTTGCCTGTTTCAACAAAGTCTTCGAGGTCTTCAAATATCTCTGGTCCAACTCCGAGCATTTCGTCTACTTCGTCAACTATCGTTGAAAGCAACCATAATAAGCAACACAACAAGGCAGGAAATAAAAGTGCTCTAAAAATATGAGTTCGACTTTTCTGGGATACCTCTGGTCATATGAGGGATGACCAAAGTGGTTTCATTAGGATTTGATCAATGGACATCTCTGAACATTTCAATATGATGGAATCAAGGGGTTTATGGATTTGCAAGAAGTGTACAGAAATATATTTTTGGAAAATGAGCAAAGATACCCATTTAACAAAGGATGATTTTAGAAGCATCTAGGATTTGGTTTCACTGGATTTGGAGCTCAAATGAATTTCTTATGAATTTGCAAAGTTGACAAATATGAAGAAATGGCTCATTATTTTATGTGGTACATAAAGTATTAAGAAAAATGTTCATAAACTAATTTATGAACTTGTAGACATCTAGGATTTTGAATCATGGGATTTGGATCAAAAATGGGCTCTCTGTGATTTTCTAAATTTCATCACAGAAATAGGAAAATGGGGATTTGATAAATATTTGTGAAGAAAAGGTCTCTGGAAAAATGTGCATGTTGCACCACCAGGTAGATCATGATTTATAGAGTCACTAGAAATTTGAATCATCAAATTTGGAGTTAATTTGAATTGTTTATGGATTTTTGAAGTTGACTGGAAAAAGAAAAAGGAAAAAGGGCTTAACCTTATCATGCACGCAGGGCGAGAGATAGGCAGCGGGCCGGCCCAGCGGCTCAGCTGCACGCGCGCAGGGGCCACGTCGAAGTCGGCTTCCTGGAAATACGCCTTCGCGTGAGGGAAACGGTAACGCCGGAAACCGTCTCCACTTAAACGGGTGGGGTCCGCCACCGGGTCACTGACGAGCGGGGCCCGGGGCTCAGGCCGTCTCCTACCTCCCGCTCGAACAGAGGAGAGGCAGGGAAGGCAAGGCCGAGCGGCGCCGGCGCTCTCCCGGGCGGCACGGGCCACCTCCGGCGGCGCCCGGCACACCGGAGGACTCAGCGCGCCGTGGCGCACCCGTCCATGTGCTGCATGCCCGCGGGGGATCCAGGGAAGAGGAGGGCTTCAGTGTGGCGGACCGGGGTTGACGGCGGGTTCGGCAAGGCGAGGAAGGAATGGGAATGAGTGGAGGGAGCACGGGAGGGGCTCGTGGTGACGATGGAGGTTCTCTAGTGCGGTCTATAGGGGAGGAGGATGAGTGGTGGGTGCGAATTTAGGCGGAGGCCGACGGCAAGGCTCCGGCCATGGTGGCGGATGGAGAGCGCAAGGAGGGGAGTGGGTTGGTCCAGGGGATGCACAGGAGGGAGAGAAGGCCAAAGGAGTAGAGAGGGGGCTCGGGGTGGCCTTAAGTAGAAGGGGGCGAGGTGCACCGTGGACGGTGTGCCGGCGAGGCTATTTCCGTTGTTGCAAGCCACGGGGGCTGACATGGGCGTGTCCGGTGTGTTTGTGGGCGTGGACTACGCCCAGGGGGAGAAGAGAGGGAGCGGGAAACGCGGCAAAGCGGGTCCCCGCCGTGGCCAGCGACTGGCGCGCTTGGGCGGCGCTCTGTCCGCACGCGAGGAGAGCCGGAGAGGGAGAGAGAGGAGGAGGGCGACAGCATAGCGTGTTGCGGACGTCGAGGTGACCTCGGGGGACACGAGGGGGAGGCCCTGGGTGGTCCGGTGGCTCGGGCAGAGAGCGGCTACAGTGCTAGGGCGCACTGTAGCGCGCTCTGGAGCACGCCTTTGGCATGCCATGGCATAAAAGGGGGGAAGTGGGCACGGCCACTTGTGTCCAGTAGTGCTAGGGAGTAGTAAAGAAAGGGGAGAGGGCCTTGGATGCCCTGGACAGCCAGTAGGAGAGGAGAGAGGTTGAGGGAGAGAGGGGAATGGGTTGTCCAGAGAGAGAAAGTGAGGGTTTGACACCCCCCCCCAATAATTGATCTGAACACTTGCCATTGTTATTGGAGGTATAAGGGGGCTAGGATTAGCTGTGGTACAAAGTTGAGCCCATGGAGATTAGTGGAAGGGGTGAAAATGGTGCTTTTGGAAAAATGGCAGAAGGTGTTTGTTGTTGGTTTGGGCAAGAAAATGAACTCCAATTGCTATGATACTTAACAGGATGGAATGACACTTAGAAATACTGTGTGACACCAAATTTGAGCTCAATTGGGAAAAGTTGCCAATGTGACTTTGGTAAACCCTAGAAATTAGCAGAAATGGCTTTACCAAGATTTAGTCATGCAGATCGATTCTCCTTGATGCACCACTTGGTGTATTGTCATCATTTGAGGATTTGGACATGTCCACAAAAATTCAGATCAAAAGGACACACTTGGCAATTTAGAGTTGTTCAAATTTGGTTCTGGACAGAAAGGGTTTTGAGGCACTTTGATCAACATAACATTCTCTCCAACTTGTGCCATTTGGTCTAGATGCATTATTACACCATTTGAGATTGGGAACCAAGTTTGAGAGCATTTGGACATGTTTGACAGTGCAAAGTTGTTCAAACTAGAAAAAGGACAGAAGTAGTCTTGAGAGGGTTTCATGGGGATATACTGTTATCCATGACATGATACTTGGCAAGATCATCAAACATGTCATAAGTGACATGATAGAAGTTTCGTGGAATGTTTGGAGAATATTTCCTTCGTAAATATTTCAAAAGCTTGAAATATCCAGAAAGGGTTTTTGAGGGATTTGACCAATATTTTGAACATGACCATGTGTTGAAACTCTTATATATGGACAATATACGTCCTATGAGTTTCCCTAAATTTTGTAAAATATTTTTAAAGCATTAAAAATAAATTTTCCCTATTAAAGACCATTTCTGGCCTTAAGAAAAAGCCTTTAAATAAAATAGTAAAATAACTTTTAAAATTATAGTTTTGTGGTTTATGGGTATCCTATATCTAATAGGAGTCAAATATATTTTTGGAAATCTTTTTACTGCCCTTAATTAAGTATTTGCAGTGCAAACCTCAATTCAGGGGTTTTTGGAAAACTAATTTTTGAAAATACGTTTTGGCCAAATTATTTTTATAAGAAAATACTATATTGCTCTATACACATGGCATGATCATTGGGAAAAGGTTTTGGATCAAGGAGAAGGAGTATAACAGTTGGAGGATTTATTTGATTTTTAGAGCACTTGCAAACAACAGACAAAAACCAATCAAGGCAAGGTCCAAAACACTCAAAAGTTTTTGTCAAACCACATTTTATCATGATTCATTAGCTTAAGTGTTGAGGCTTGAAAATCAGGGTGTGACAGACGATCTCCACGCTATCAAATATCTCCCGCTCAAGCTTAAAGGACCAGCTCGGCATTGGCTTAATAGCCTGCCCGCAGAGTCAATTGGGTGTTGGGAGGACCTGGAAGCCGCATTTCTCGACAACTTCCAGGGCACATATGTGCGACCACCGGACGCCGATGACCTAAGCCACATAATTCAGCAGCCAGACGAATCGGCCAGGCAATTCTGGACACGGTTCTTAACAAAGAAAAATCAAATCGTCGATTGTCCGGATGCAGAGGCCCTCGCAGCCTTCAAACATAACATCCGCGACAAATGGCTGGCCCGGCACCTAGGACAGGAAAAGCCGAAATCCATGGCAGCCCTCACATCATTAATGACCCGCTTCTGCGCGGGAGAGGATAGCTGGCTAGCTCGCAGCAACAACCTCAGTAAAATGCCAGCAGTCCGGATACTAAGGACCACAATGGCAGGTCGCGTCGAAGCAAAAACAAATGTCGCGTTAACAGCGACAACAATGAGGATACGGCAGTCAACGCCGGATTCCAAGGCTCTAAACCCGATCAGTGGAAGAAGCCATTCAAAAGAACCACCCCGGGTCCGTCCAATTTGGACCGAATACTCGACCGCTCTTGCCAGATACATGGCACCCCCAAAAAGCCAGCCAACCACACCAACAGAGATTGTTGGGTATTCAAGCAGGCAGGCAAGTTAATTGCCGAACACAATGACAAGGGGCTGCACAGCGATGACGAGGAAGAGACCCAGCCGCCGAACAGTAGAGGACAGAAGGGTTTCCCCCCACAAGTGCGGACGGTAAACATGATATACGCAACCCACATACCCAAGAGGGAGCGGAAGCGTGCACTAAGGGACGTATATGCGATGGAGCCACTCGCCCCGAAGTTCAATCCATGGTCCTCTTGCCTGATCACTGTCGATCGAAGAGACCATCCGACAAGTATCCTCCATGGCGGATTCGCCGCATTGGTTTTAGACCCAATCGTTGATGGATTTCACCTTACGAGAGTCCTGATGGACGGCGGTAGTAGCCTGAACCTTCTTTACCAGGATATAGTGCGCAAGATGGGCATAGACCCCTCAAGGATTAAACCTACAAAGACGACCTTCAAGGGCGTCATACCAGGTGTTGAGGCCAATTGTACAGGCTCAGTCACACTGGAAGTGGTCTTCGGATCCCCGGACAATTTCCGAAGCGGGGAGTTAATCTTCGACATAGTCGCGTTCCGCAGCGGCTATCACGCTCTGCTCGGACGAACCGCGTTCGCAAAATTCAACGCGGTGCCGCATTACGCATACCTCAAGCTCAAGATGTCAGGCCCTCGTGGAGTCATCACGGTCAACGGAAATACGAAACGCTCCCTCCGAACGGAGGAACATACAGCGGCTCTCGCGGCAGAAGTACAGAGTAGCCTTCTAAGGCAATTTTCGAGTCCGGCCGTTAAACGACCGGACACAGCCAAACGCGCCCGGAGCAATATCAATCAAGACCACCTGGCGCGTTCCGAGCACGCGTAGCAATGTAGCCCCAACCCCAGCCCTCGCATGATTGCAAGACCAGCCCTCCGCGTACATCATTACGCTCTGGAGATACCATGGGCATAGGGGGAGGGGCACGACCACAACAGACCCAGAGTGCGGCTCAACCACACCAGGGGCTCCCAAGTGTGTCGCTCTTTTTATTTTTATTTTCCTTCTTTTTATACACAGGACTCCGTTCACCAAAGGCCCTGTCCGGCGGCGAACCCGCCGAACTCACGATGCAACAGCCAGGGAGGGAAAAAGGCTGCGACGAACACTCAGGTGGTCTCCATTACGAGCATTAAATTTGATTATACACACTAGTCCGCAGCCCACCCCTGGAGGCGGACATGTTTAATTAGTCCAATCCCTTGCTTACCGCACTATTTGTATCATTCCGCACTCATAGCAGAATTCCTTAAATAAATAATGCAGCACTTTTTGCCTATAATTGCATTACTTTACATATATGTTCATTAATGACATTTTTTGCACCCGTATATTTTGGTACGGACGAATACACCAGGGGCTTATGTTCCCCGCATTATGGTGTGATAAGTCTGAACACTTTCACAAGTGCGGCACCCCGAACTTATAGCATTATATGAATCGGCTCCGAATCATGTCTTGCGTCAATAGTTGGGTTTGCCCGGCTCCCATGTTTTGGTACCTTACATTCCGTTCTGTCGGCTAAGGTAGCACTGGGAGAACCACTGCGATTGCGCCCCGGTTGAGCTGGGCGAGCGCCTCAGTGGAGAAAGCTAAAACTGACTGGCATGATAAGGCGAGAGACTGGTCGCTGTCCGAGAGGTCTTTTCGAGTCCCTAAAGACTTATGCCACTTCTAGCGAAGAACCGGATAATGTCCGGCCAAGGCGTGGATAGCGCCCCGAACTCGGTCTTCCGAATACTAGGGGCTTCGCCGAAATTTAAAATTATAGAATTCTATGGCTAAGTGACAGTGTTCAAGCATTATAAGCCGGGTTGCCTTGTTCGTTGTGTTGAGCGCCTCCCTAGATGGACCCAAAAATGGGAACAAGAGTGCTCAAGTTTATCCCGAACACCCCAGCACTAGTGGCATGGGGGTTGAAGCCGACGACTTGCCATCTCTCAGATTTTATAAACGGCCGCACAGAAGGTAATATTTTAAATCAAACAAACGTTGCTTAGCGCATATGAACAAAGTCTTCAGCGCACAGGATAACACATAGCGAGTTTACTCAATAATTACATCTCTGGGGCACTCACCCGCAATCTTGCGGGCACCCTTCAGGATAGTCTTATAGTACATCTCGGGCGTACGATACTCCTTGCCCGCTGGCGGCGCGTCAGTGATAAGCCTCTCCGCATCCAGCCTGCCCCAGTGCACCTTTGCGCGGGCAAGGGCCCGACGAGCACCTTCAATACAGGCGGAGCGTTTGATGACCTCCACCCAGGGGCACGCCTCCACCAGCCGCCGCACAAGGCCGAAGTAGCTCCCAGGCATGGCCTCTCCAGGCCAAAGCCAGACTATGAGGCCCTTCATGGCCTGCTCAGCTACCTTTTGGAGGTCGACCAGCTACTTCAGCTGGTTGCTAGGGGGCACCGGATGTCCGGACTCAGCGTACTGAGACCAGAAAACCTTTTCTGTTGAGCTCCCCTCCTCGCCACGGTAGAATGCGGCGGAATCGGACACACTGCGAGGCAGATCTGCAAACGCCCCTGGAGAGCTCCGAATTCGGGTAAGTATCAGGAAGTTTACATTAACATGCTTGCTTTGCATAAAAAATGCCTTACCAGCCGCTATTTTCTTCACATCCTCAACCTCCTGAAGGGCCTTATGGGCCTCGGCCTTGGCGGCTTTGGCACTTTCGAGAGCCGAGGCAAGCTCGGACTCTCGAGTCTTTGAGTTGCGCTCCAAACTCTCATGCTTTTCCATGAGAGCCTGGAGCTCTTGCCGCACTTCCGCCACCCGCGCCTCCTGCTTTTCCCGCTCTGCCCGTTCTGCGGCCGCATTGCGTTCGGCTGCGGAAACAGCCTCCTTCAGGGTTGCCACCTCGTTCGTGGCCCCTGCAGAACCCATGTTATCCTTGTTATTTTTATTGCAACCTAAATCCTTTTTAAGGTAAATATTCAAAGTGGTGTTACTCACCTTCTTTGTCCTCGAGCTGCTTCTTGGCACGGCCGAGCTCTTGCTCGGACCGCTCGAGGTCCTGCTTCAAAGCACCGACCTCCGCAGTCAGTGCGGCCGAGGTCAGCAGCGCAGCCTGCAAACCCATATTGACATAATTTTTAGCAACCTTGCGTATATCTTTTTAGATCCTCAGTCCGGCTTTTCTTTCCGAACACCGAACCGAGCATCAGGGGCTACTGTCTATGCGGTATTACATTGCATATTTTTAACTTCTTACCTCAAAGCCTGTTAGAAGGCTACTGCAGGCTTCGGTCAGCCTGCTCTTGGCGAGCTGAACCTTCTGAATCACCGCACTCATAATAGTGTGGTGTTCTTCCTCGATGGAAGCGCCTTTGAGCGCCTCCAGCAAGTTGTCCGGTGCCTCCGGTTGGACGGGGGCCGCCGGCGTCACGGTCTTGCCCTTCTTGCGAAGGGGCCGCCTGCCGGACTCCGGAACCACTGCGGGTTCCGGTGTGGAGTCCGGCGCGAAGTCCGGGAGGCTGCCTTGCGGCGCCTCCGGAGCCTCCTCCTGATGGGTCCCTTCCTGGGATCCCACCTCGGCGTCCTCAGCGGCGCGAGGGGTGGAGGCAGTCGGGATGGAATCTACATCCGACGGAGCCAACGACCTGCTCAAGGAAGCGGGGAGATCATCATCGGCCGGACTGCAGGCAGAGTGCGGCATTAGAAGGACACTATGTGACACAAAAGAGAAATTACAAATCATTCAGGAATCCGGATACTTACGATCTTGCCGGAGGCCTGGCCCTTGAGGGCCACTCTTCGTCGCCAACGTTGGCGTTGGCGGAGCTGTCCGGGGGAATAGTCCTTCCCCTCTTGGACCCTTCGGCCTCCCCTGTTGGGGAGGCCTTCCTCTTCCTCTCTCCCTCCTCTGGGAGGTAGTCCTCTTTCTCCTCCTCGTCTTCGGGGGAGGAGTCCGCCTTGAAGCCATCGGACGATGAGTCCAATATCACCTGGCACCGGGAACTTCTTCGAGTTCTCGTGGCCTTCTTTTCCGGCACCACATAGAGTGTCGGGACCAGCAGCCCCGTTAAGCGGGCATCCGCTGGGTCTTCGGGAAGGGGAGCCGGACAATCTACCTATCCGGATGTCCTCTGCCAGTCTTGTCAAAGGCATTGGGAGTTTTAGATCCCATATAGAGTCAAACTATGAAAGAAAACAACTGTCCCGTAGAGGATAACGAAGCTTACCTCACCGGTCGGGCGCTTGGTGCTGAATCCGCGATCCTCAGTCGCGGACGCGGGGGCTTCTCCGCCCTTGAACAGCACCCTCTAGACGGCTTCATACGTCGTGTCGAAGAGCCCGCTCAGAGTCCGGTGCTGCGCCTGATCAAACTCCCATAGATTGAAGGCCCATTGTTGGCAGGGGAGGATCCGGCGGATGAGCATGACCTGGATCACATTGACAAGCCTAAGCTTCTTGTTCACTAGGGTCTGAAGACAGGACTGGAGTCCTGTCAGCTCCTCCGAACTGCCCCATAGCAAGCCCTTCTCTTTCCAGGAGGTGAGCTGCATAGGGATACCAGATCTGAACTCGGGGGCCGCCGCCCACTTAGGGTCGCGCGGCTCGGTGATGTAGAGCCACCCCGATTGCCACCCCTTGACGGACTCCACGAAGGCCCCTTCGAGCCAGATGACGTTGGGCATCTTGCCCAACATGGCGCCTCCGCACTCCGCTTGAGTGCCCTTCACTACCTTCGGCTTGACATTGAAGGTCTTGAGCCACAAGCCGAAGTGGGGCTGGATGCAGAGGAAGGCCTCACACACGACGATAAACGCCGAGATGTTGAGGATGAAGTTCGGCGCCAGATCGTGGAAATCCAGGCCGTAGTAGAACATGAGCCCCCGGAAAAAGGGGTGAAGTGGAAAGCCCAGTACGCGGAGGAAGTGGGGAAGGAACACGACCCTCTCATGGGGCCTGGGGGTGGGGATGAGCTACCCCTTGTCGGGCAGCCGGTGTGCGATGTCGCTGGACAGATATCCGGCACTGCGCAGTCTTTCGACGTGCCCCTCCGTAACGGCAGAGGCCAACCATTTACCTCCCGCTACGGACATGGTCGGAGAAGGTCGAGACGAGATGCGCGGACTTGGGCGGTTGAGCTCGAGAGTGCGCGGAGATGGATAAGCAAAGGAGGAAGAAGGCGTAGGTAAAAAGGGTAGATCCTTATCCCCTTATATATGGGCGGACGAAGACTATACGTCCCCACCGGCCTAGTAAAACTCGATTATCCCCCAAGCGCCACCATCAATGGCGCGGTTGGGTTACCCACGTCCGTATTGATGAGAATCCCGGAATAAGGGGAACACGATCTCTGCTTCGACAAGACGTGCCAAGGAAACCGCTTTGCTAAACGCGCTGAGGTGGTATAATAAAAAACGATTCAAGTAAAGGCTTGGTAGTGGCGTGACGTCATGCTACAAGATATGTCAGCAGATTGAACTTGTGTACATAATATTCTCTCTACGGTGGAATGTGGAAATTATTTTGCAGAGCCGGACACTATCCTGGTGTTCACAAACTTCTATGAATTATTCGGAGGAGGAACCCACCTTGCAATGCCGAACAATATGCGCGCCGGACTCATCGTCATTGAAGCCTGGTTCAGGGGCTACTGAGGGAGTCCTGGACTAGGGGGTGTCCGGACAGCCGGGCTATCATCGTCAGCCGGACTCCAAGACTATGAAGATACAAGATTGAAGACTTCGTCCCGTGTCCGGATGGGACTTTCCTTGGCGTGGAAGGCAAGCTTGGCGATATAGATATGTAGATCTCCTACAATTGTAACTGACTCTGTGTAACCCTAGCCCTCTTCGATGTCTATATAAACCGGAGGGTTTTAGTCCGTAGGACAGAACAACCATTACAACAATCATACCATAGGCTAGCTTCTAGGGTTTAGCCTCCTTGATCTCGTGGTAGATCCACTCTTGTACTACCCATATCATCAATATCAATCAAGCAGGAGTAGGGTTTTACCTCCATCGAGAGGGCCCGAACCTGGGTAAAAACATCGTGTCCCTTGTCTCCTGTTACCATCCGCCTAGACGCACAGTTCGGGACCCCCTACCCGAGATCCGCCGGTTTTGACACCGACAAAGGGTAAATAGAAATTGGCATATCACGTTGTGGTTTTACGTAGGTAAGAAACGTTCTTGCTAGAAACCTATAGAAGCCACGTAAAAACTTGCAACAACAATTAGAGGACGTCTAACTTGTTTTTGCAGCAAGTGATTTGTGATGTGATATGGCCAAAGGATGTGATGAATGATATATGTGATGTATGAGATGATCATGTTCTTGTAATAGGAATCACGACTTGCATGTCGATGAGTATGACAACCGGCAGGAGCCATAGGAGTTGTCTTTATTTTTTGTATGACATGCGTGTCATTGAAGAACGCCATGTAAATTACTTTACTTTATTGCTAAACGCGTTAGCCATAGAAGTAGAAGTAGTCATTGGCGTGACAACTTCATGAAGACACAATGATGGAGATCATAGTGTCATGCCGGTGACGAAGATGATCATGGCGCCCCGAAGATGGAGATCAAAGGAGCAATATGATATTGGCCATATCATGTCACTATTTGATTGCATGTGATGTTTATCATGTTTTACATCTTATTTGCTTAGAACGGCGGTAGCTTAAATAAGATGATCCCTCGAAATAATTTCAAGAAAAGTGTTCCCCCTAACTGTGCACCGTTGCGAAGGTTCGTTGTTTTTTTTTTCGAAGCACCACGTGATGATCGGGTGTGATAGATCCTAACGTTCGAATACAACGGGTGTAAGCCAGATTTACACACGCAATACACTTAGGTTCACTTGACGAGCCTAGCATGTACAGACATGGCCTCGGAACACGGAAGACCGAAAGGTCGAGCATGAGTCGTATAGAAGATACGATCAACATGAAGTTGTTCACCGATGATGACTAGTCCGTCTCACGTGATGATCGGACACGGCCTAGTTGACTCGGATCATGTTTCACTTAGATGACTAGAGGGATGTCTGTCTAAGTGGGAGTTCATTGAATAATTTGATTAGATGAACTTAATTATCATGAACTTAGTCTAAAAACCTTTGCAAAATGTCTTGTAGATCAAATGGCCAACGCTCATGTCCACCTCAACTTCAACGCGTTCCTAGAGAAAACCAAGCTGAAAGATGATGGCAGCAACTATACGAACTGGGTCCGGAACCTGAGGATCATCCTCATAGCTGCCAAGAAAGATTATGTCCTAGAAGCGCCACTAGGTGAAGCACCAATCCCAGAGAACCAAGACGTTATGAACGCTTGGCAGTCTCGTGCTGATGATTACTCCCTCATTTAGTGCGGCATGCTTTACAGCTTAGAACCGGGGCTCCAAAAGTGTTTTGAGCAACACGGAGCATATGAGATGTTCGAAGAGCTGAAAATGGTTTTCCAAGCTCATGCCCGGTTCAAGAGATATGAAGTCTCCGACAAGTTCTTCAGCTGTAAGATGGTGGAAAATAGTTCTGTCAGTGAGCACATACTCAAGATGTCTGGGTTGCACAACCGCTTGACTCAGCAGGGAGTTAATCTCCCGGATGACGCGGTCATTGAAAGAATCCTTCAGTCGCTTCCACCGAGCTACAAGAGCTTTGTGATGAACTTCAATATGCAGGGGATGGAAAAAACCATTCCTGAGGTATATCCAATGCTGAAATCAGCAGAGGTAGAGATCAAAAAGGAACATCAAGTGTTGATGGTGAATAAAACCACTAAGTTCAAGAAAGTAAAGGGTAAGAAGAACTTCAAGAAGGACGGCAAGGGAGTTGCTGCGCCCGGTAAGCCAGTTGCCGAGAAGAAGTCAAGCAATGGACCCAAGCCTGAGACTGAGTGCTTTTATTGCAAGGGAAGTGGTCACTGGAAGCGGAACTGCCCCAAGTACTTAGCAGACAAGAAGGCCGCCAAAACCAAAGGTATATGTGATATACATGTAATTGATGTGTACCTTACCAGTGCTCGTAGTAGCTCCTGGGCATTTGATACCGGTGCGGTTGCTCATATTTGTAACTCAAAGCAGGAGCTGCGGAATAAGCGGAGACTGGCGAAGGACAAGGTGACGATGCGCGTCGGGAATGGTTCCAAGGTCGATGTGATCGCCGTCGGCACGCTACCTCTACATTTACCTACGGGATTAGTTTTAAACCTCAATAATTGTTATTTAGTACCAGCCTTGAGCATGAACATTGTATCAGGATCTCGTTTAATTCGAGATGGCTACTCATTTAAATCCGAGAATAATAGTTGTTCTATTTATATGAGAGATATGTTTTATGGTCATGCCCCGCAGGTGAATGGTTTATTCTTAATGAATCTCGAGTGTAATGTTACACATATTCATAGTGTGAATACCAAAAGATGTAAAGTTGATAACGAGAGTCCCACATACTTGTGGCATTGCCGCCTTGGTCACATTGGTGTCAAGCGCATGAAGAAGCTCCATGCTGATGGACTTTTAGAGTCTCTAGATTATGAATCGTTTGATACATGTGAACCATGCCTCATGGGCAAAATGACGAAGACTCCGTTCTCCGGAACAATGGAGCGAGCAACCAACTTATTGGAAATCGTACATACTGATGTGTGCGGTCCAATGAGTGTTGAGGCTCGCGGAGGATATCGTTATGTTCTCACTCTCACTGATGACTTGAGTAGATATGGGTATGTCTACTTGATGAAACACAAGTCTGAGACCTTTGAAAAGTTCAAGGAATTTCAGAATGAGGTAGAGAATCAACGTGACCGAAAGATAAAGTTCTTACGATCAGATCATGGGGGAGAATATTTAAGTCACGAATTTGGTACGCACTTAAGGAGATGTGGAATCGTTTCACAACTCACGCTGCCTGGAACACCTCAGCAAAATGGTGTGTCCGAACGTCGTAATCGCACTCTATTGGATATGGTGCGATCTATGATGTCACTTACCGATTTACCGCTATCATTTTGGGGATACGCTCTAGAGACAGCTACATTCACTTTAAATAGGGCACCGTCTAAATCCGTTGAGATGACACCGTATGAATTATGGTTTGGGAAGAAACCTAAGCTATCGTTTCTAAAAGTTTGGGGATGCGATGCTTATGTCAAGAAACTTCAACCTGAGAAGCTCGAACCCAAGTCGGAAAAATGCGTCTTCATAGGATACCCTAAGGAAACCATTGGGTATACCTTCTACTTAAGATCTGAGGGCAAGATCTTTGTTGCCAAGAACGGGTCCTTTCTGGAGAAAGAGTTTCTCTCGAAAGAATTAAGTGGGAGGAAACTAGAGCTTGATGAAGTACTACCTCTTGAAACGGTAAGTAGCGCAACTCAGGAAGATGTTCCTGTGGTGCCTGCACCGACAAGAGAGGAGGTTAATGATGATGATCAAGATACTTCGGATCAAGCTCCTACTAAACTTCGAAGGTCCACAAGGACATGTTCCGCATAGAGAGTGGTACGGCAACCCTGTCTTGGAAATCATGTTGTTAGACAACGGTGAACCTTTGAACTATGAAGAAGTGATGGCGGGCCTAGATTCCAACAAATGGCTTAAAGCCATGCAATCCGAGATAGGATCCATGTATGAAAACAAAGTATGGACTTTGACAGACTTGTCGATGATCGGCGAGCAATAGAAAACAAATGGATCTTTAAGAAGAAGACGGACGCGGATGGTAATGTTACCATATATAAAGCTCAACTTGTCGCTAAGGGTTATCGGCAAGTTCAAGGGATTGACTACGATGAGACATTCTCTCCTGTAGCGAAGCTGAAGTCCGTCCGAATCATGTTAGCAATTGCCGCATACTATGATTATGAGATATGGCAAATGGATGTCAAAACGGCATTCCTTAACGGTCACCTTAAGGAAGAACTGTATATGATGCAACCGGAAGGTTTTGTCAACCCTAAGAATGCTAACAAGGTATGAAAGCTCCAGCGCTCCATCTATGGGCTGGTGCAAGCATCTCGGAGTTGGAACATTCGCTTTAATGAGATGATCAAAGCGTTTGGGTTTATGCAGACTTATGGAGAAGCCTGCGTTTACAAGAAAGTGAGTGGGAGCTTTGTAGCATTTCTCATATTATATGTGGATGACATACTTTTGATGGGAAATGATATAGAACATTTGGACAGCATTAAGGCCTACTTGAATAAGTGTTTTTCAATGAAGGACCTTGGAGAAGCTGCTTACATATTAGGCATCAAGATCTTTAGAGATGGATCAAGACGCCTCATAGGTCTTTCACAAAGCACATACCTTGATAAGATATTGAAGAAGTTCAATATGGATCAGTCCAAGAAGGGGTTCTTGCCTGTGTTGCAAGGTGTGAAATTGAGCTCCGCTCAATGCCCGACCACGGTAGAAGATAGAGAAAAGATGAGTGTCGTCCCCTATGCCTCAGCCATAGGGTCTATCATGTATGCCATGACCTGTACCAGACCTGATATAAACCTTGCCGTAAGTTTGGTAGGTAGGTACCAAAGTAATCCCGGCATGGAACACTGGACAGCGGTCGAGAACATCCTGAAGTACCTGAAAAGGACTAAGGATATGTTTCTCGTATATGGAGATGACGAAGAGCTCGTCGTAAAGGGTTATGTCGACGCTAGCTTTGACACAGATCTGGATGACTCTAAGTCACAAACCGAATACGTGTACATTTTGAATGGTGGGGCAGTAAGCTGGTGCAGTTGCAAGAAGAGCGTCGTGGCGGGATCTGCATGTGAAGCGGAGTACATGGCAGCCTCGGAGGCAGCGCATGAAGCTATGTGGGTGAAGGAGTTCATCACCGACCTAGGAGTCATACCCAATGCGTCGGGGGCGATCACACTCTTCTGTGAGAACACTGGAGCTATTGTACTTGCCAAGGAGCCCAGGTTTCACAAGAAGACCAGGCACATCAAGCGTCGCTTCAACTCCATCCGTGAAAATGTTCAAGATGGAGACATAGATATTTGTAAAGTACATACGGACCTGAATGTAGCAGATCCGTTGAGTAAACCTCTCCCTAGAGCAAAACATGATCAACACCAAAATGCAATGGGTGTTCGATACATCACAATGTAACTAGATTATTGACTCTAGTGCAAGTGGGAGACTGTTGGAAATATGCCCTAGAGGCAATAATAAAATGGTTATTATCATATTTCTTTGTTCATGATAATTGTCTATTGTTCATGCTATAATTGTATTATCCGGAAATCGTAATACATGTGTGAATACATAGACCACAACAAGTCCCTAGTGAGCCTCTAGTTGACTAGCTCGTTGATCAACAGATAGTCATGGTTTCCTGACTATGGACCTTGGATGTCATTGATAACGGGATCACATCATTAGGAGAATGATGTGATGGACAAGACCCAATCCTAAGCATACCACAAAGATCGTGTAGTTCGTTTCAAATGTCAAGTATCATTTCCTTAGACCATGAGATTGTGCAACTCCCGGATACCGTAGGAGTGCTTTGAGTGTGCCAAACGTCACAACGTAACTAGGTGACTATAAAGGTGCACTACGGGTATCTCCGAAAGTGTCAGTTGGGTTGGCAGGAATCGAGACTAGGATTTGTCACTCCGTATGACGGAGAGGTATCTCTGGGCCCACTCGGTAATGCATCATCATAATAAGCTCAATGTGACCAAGTGTCTGGTCACGGGATCATGCATTATGGTACGAGTAAAGTGACTTGCCGGTAACGAGATTGAACGAGGTATTGGAATACCGATGATCGAGTCTCGGGCAAGTAACGTACCGATTGACAAAGGGAATTGTATACGGGATTGATTGAATCCTCGACATCGTGGTTCATCCGATGAGATCATCGAGGAGCATGTGGGAGCAAACATGGTTATCCAGATCCCGCTGTTGGTTATTGACCGGAGAGGCGTCTCGGTCATGTATGCATGTCTCCCGAACCCGTAGGGTCTACACACTTAAGGTTCGGTGACGCTAGGGTTGTAGAGATATGAGTATGCAGTAACCCGAAAGTTGTTCGGAGTCCCGGATGAGATCCCGGACGTCACGAGGAGTTCCGGAATGGTCCGGAGGTGAAGAATTATATATAGGAAGTGCAGTTTCGGCCATCGGGAGAGTTTCGGGGGTCACCGGTATTGTACCGGGACCACCGAAGGGTCCCAGGGGTCCATAGGGTGGGGCCACCTATCCCGGAGGGCCCCATGGGCTGAAGTGGGGAGGAGAACCAGCCCTTGGTGGGATGGTGCGCCCCCCTTGCCCCCCTGCGCCTAGGGTTGGAAACCCTAGGGGTGGGGGCGCCTCCACTTGCCTTGGGGGGCAAGCCACCCCCTTGGCCGCCGCCCCCCTTGGAGATCCCATCTCCTAGGGCCGGCACCCCACAGGGGGCCTATATAAAGAGGGGGGAGAGAAGGCAGCTGCACCAAGTCCATGGCACCTCCCTCTCCCCACGCACCACCTCAGTTCGACGCTAGGATCTCCGGTGATTTGGATCACGACGAGTACGACTCCCTCAACCCCGTTCTCTTGAACGCTTCCGCAAGCGATCTACAAGGGTATGTAGATGCACTCCTCTCTCTCTTTGCTAGATGACTCCATAGATTGATCTTGGTGAACGTAGGAAATTTTTTATGTTCTGCAACGTTCCCAGCAGGTTTCCTGGTGCAATATGCCTGAACTTCTCTAATTCCACTTGCAACTCATCGGCGGTGAGCCTCTTTGGCGCATCACGGTTTTCATGCTTTGCATTGAACACATGTCTTTGGTATTTTCTAGGATGCGGCTTGTCCTTGGCAAGGAAACGGCGGTGTCCAATGTAACAAATCTTGCTAAGTATTGCGTATGATAGCGGATTCCTGTCACAGCGAACACATGCATTGTAACCATGTGTCGTTCGCCCTGACATAGTGCCCAAAGCCAGATAATCATGGTTGCACCAAATTATAACAGTACACAGAAAGAAATCAGCTGGTGGGCTGCTATATAGGTCTCGAGTGAGAACACCCCTCCATAGCTGTTGAAGTTCCTCCACAAGAGGCTCCATGAACAAATCAAAATCCTTTCCAGGACTTTTTGGACCTGGGATGAGCAAGGCCATCATGTAGTTTGATTCTTTGGTGCAGACATTTAGAGGCATGTTGTAAGGGATAAGAAGCACTGGCCACATGCTATATGTGGCGCTCTGGTGGCCAAATGGGTTAAATCCATCTGAAACTAAGCCAAGTCTAATGTTTCTCAGGTCAGCAGCAAACTTTTTGTGTTTATGATTGAAGGTTTTACACTCACTACCATGAGATGGATGGCTCATTACATTCTGATCTCTGTACTCCTGATTCCTAGAATGCCATAGTACATCCTTTCTTGTTTCAGCATCATGAAACAACCTTTGCAATCTTGGTATAATTGGAAAATGTCTCAGAACATTATGAGGAATCCTCTTCACAGCATCGCCATCTTTCCATCTTGATGATTTGCATTTCGGGCATTCACTTAAGTTGGCATAATACTTCCGGAACATAACACAATTATTCGTACAAACATGGATCATATCATATCCAATTCCAACTGCACGAAGGAAATTCTTCATTTTATTGTAGGTGTGTGGAAGCTCAGACGCATCTGGGAAAGATTTGCGGAAAGCAGCCAACATCGCATCGAATGGTTTGTTGGTCATCCGCTCAGATGTCTTCACCTGAAGAAAGGTGACCATAGCTGAGAATACTGATAGCTTATTTCCTGGGGTGACAGCCACGTTGCATTGTTCCAACATGCGGGCCCACCGTTTTTCTTCTGCAGGTGAAAGTTCACGAAATGCACGAGCATTTTGTAGCATTGTTTCAATGTTGGTCAAACTCAGTGGCTCCGCCACCACCACCTCCTCCTCCTCTTCCACCTGAGCATCAGGCAGATCAAGATGGTGATCTGCTGCTTCCACGTAGTCAATAAAATTGACGTTCACAGTTTCACCATGATGAACCCACCTAGTATATGTGACCGACATCTACAAGTGTAGATGATTTTGCACAGTTGACCGGGGTCTTGTAACTGAATTCATACAACTGCTACACGGGCAGAGCACATCTAATTTCGGACCACCGTACTCAGCTCTGATAAAGTTCATGAAGTTTTCAACCCACTCGACATATGCAGCGGAGAATCTTCGAGCAGAAGTTATCCAAGTCCTGTCCATTTGTCAGACATAAAAATTAGTTCTTCTACTAGATATTATAGGAAAAACATATATGTTTTTTTATGAAGTCCAGAAAAAAATACCTAGGTCGATGTCTAAAGCTATGGCAAGATATTTGGACGAGCAGATCTAAGTAACGAAATATATGTGAAGCTAATTCAGCAAACAGATTTGAGTGCTAAATTATGGCAGGCTGTTTCAGCAGTCAATGAGGCCGAGCACACAGCCATCGAACTATCGAAGGCCATCGCAACAACAAAGATCGAGTATAAAACGGTGTAGAGCTATTTCACCTAACAGATTGGCTACTAGACCATGGCAATCTACGTCACAATAAATATATGGCAGGATATTTTAGCACCTAATCGGCCTTGGCATGCCATCTCAGCTAAGCAGATTGAGTGCAGAATAGGGCAAGGAAGCTTCTTAAGCAGAGCATATTGACTGTAAACTACTTCGGCAAACAGCGAGATTAACAGTGTCTATCAGCTAACATTTAGCGCTACACCGACATGAACGGGGCCTCAGTCTAGAATGCGTGTACCATGGGAGAAGCTGACCGCCGTGCGTCTCCACACAAACATCGCTAGCGGGGGCGGTGCTGACCGCTGTGCGCCTCCACAAGAACGTAGCCAGCGGTGGCGGCACTGCTAGAGAACGGCAGTCTACGAGAGCGTACTGTGGGGCGAGATGATCACCGTGCGTCCCCTCGATGAACCACGGCGCCGACGTATCGGCGCGGCGGGGAGGGAGGCTTTGGCGGAGAGAATGGAGTGGAGGGGGACGGGGGGAGGGGGTTTGGGTAATATTATTGGCTAGTTGGCCGAAGGGCGGTTGAATCGGATTTGGGGGGAATTTTTGGGTGGGGGGGAGGATTTTTCGTGCGGTGGGCGGGGGGAGTTTGGTGCATGGTCGGTTTCTCCAAGTGCAGTCCCACGTGTCAGTGAAGAGGCAAGTCGAAGCGCGTTCCATTTGCGTGAGCCGTGTGCAGGACCGAACGCGTGTGGGGTGCAATGCGACTGTGACAGGAGTGTTGTGAGTGTACTGCCTTTTTTCCTTTTAAACTAGGTGCTTCGCCCCCTCAAAAAAAATTGTTGCTTCGCGCGATTCATCGATACTACTAATAGTAATCCGGTAATCCCGACTAAAACGGCGCGGCCGGGTCTTTTCCCGCGCGATATGCTAGGAGGTTGGCTTAGTTAGGTTATTTAGGACGAGTAATCCTACACCTACGTAATCCCAGTTACGTAATTAACGTAATGTGAAACGTGTGAGCTGTTGATTGTAGATTGGGGGGAGGGAGGGGCCCACCACCATGAAAATCAGGGGAGGAGAGAGAGAGGCAATTTACGTTAACCCTTTCGTAGGTTCCCGTAGATGTAGAAAGATGTGAAATGCGTGAATATGTAGTGGACATACTATTGGAGTGCCTAAGATAAATTGTGTATGTATAGACCCTATGTGTTTATTTTACTTCGCATGTTAGATTTGTCTCGGTTCACTAAAAAGCAGAGTTGGTGATGATGGTGTGCTTGTCATCCTGCAATATAGGTCGTCAGATCTATATCTAACGGATAGGAAGGAAACTATGACAATTTACCCGCACTCCTCTCCACATTTGCAGATAAGGCTTCCCCTCGTTCATCCTTTTCTCCCACAAGATCTTGATCTTCCGTGTAACGCACGGGCATCTTGCTAGTACTCCTACAATATACTATATTATTGTGAAAGTTCATATACACCGGCCGAGATTAATGCCAACATGACAGATTTTCATTACATTTTGAACTTTTATAGGTCAGAAAAATAAAAGAAACCCGACCCTAAACCTATTCTACGGCGGCGACCAACGTCCTCCATCTGCAATCTCTATGTATGGGGGCGGGGTTCAAGACCCGTGAAGTGAAGGTGCGGTCTCCGACGAGGAAGAGTAGAACACGGGATACGGATCGGCCAGTTGGCACACCATGCCCTGCCGCCTCCCATTCCCTACTCATCCTCGGAGGAGTCCCCGACCTCGGCGGTGCCGGACGTTGGACGGCGACAAGTAGGACACATGGCTGACGGTGCTCCCATCGTCGGCCGCCAGCGTGGCCACCGCTTGTGCGGTCGCGTCCGCGTCTGGCTACGCCGCTATTGTGTCGCGAGAGGCGACTTGAGAGAGGGCGGTGACCTCGAGCTTCATCCCCAAAGACAAGGTCTCCCGCAGAGCGTTCGCACTTGCGGTCATGGAGGATGTGGTGCCAGGTAGGAGGACGATGCGCTATGGTGTGGAGGTTAGCTGGGCGTTGCCGCTTTAAGTAGCGCATTCCGATGAGGCCAAGCGTCCGGGTGCGTCATTAAGTCGCCGGAGTTGGTTCCTCGGGCACCGAGCCTCTTAACGACGACATATGAACGGATGACATGAATGCGGGCAGCTGGCACTGGCTGGGAACGCACCGCGTGACGGTGCGAGGGACGAGGGTTTTGGTGTGCCAAGGTAGTCAGCTACGGTCGTGGCAACATTGGAGATGCCCTTTGCTCACATGCGATCCCCGCATGTCATTGAAAAAGCAAGACGACCCGACATGGTCTCAGGTCCTGAGGATGCAGTTGGTCGTGCTACACCACTCCGTGGATGCGTCGCGGCGCCCCGTGCATCCTCGACGAGCCAGGTGTTGGGGTGTGTTTGGATTGTGGCCAAAGTGCACCTTACCAAAATTTTGGTCATGACCCAAAGAATGGTCTTTGTTTGGATGGTTGCCATTTTTTTGGCATGCCAATGAACTCTAGCCAACTCTAGTTCATTTTTCTTGCCAATGTCGGCCAAATCATGGGCAACCAATACCTCAACCAAAATTTTGGCTACCCAATGCTTTGATGGGGCAAGCTTGGGCACAAACCAAACATACTGTTGGTCGTGCCATAGCACTAACGCCACGCTCGGCACACTGAAACCGACCGTGTCTAGCAATGATATGAGCGTGTCGCTAACCGCGGTCGCCGTGTCCAGAGGCGGTGCTGGAGCTGCGCCATGTTGTTGGCCCCAACGACCCACATGAATGGTTGTCGGTGGCGAGGAGGTCGTGGGCCAGCTCCTCCATTGGACTAGTATGCGCTACATTGTCCCGATGGGTGTGCCCCACATGTCGGTTTCCCTGTTTTCCAGACCGTATTTGAGCGTCAGTGCTCCGCGTTGCGCATTAGGCCTTTCACTATGTAGGCCAAGCGAGACAACTTATTGTTTATTTGAGCCGTTCAAGTATAATCATGTGGCGTTTGCTTATTTCTCATTCCTCTCCAACCCTCTTCTCCATCGATCATGTCGCCCTCCGGTCGAGTCCATCCTCCCGCATGCCTCATTTGAACATTCTGCCAAGTATCATGCGCATGTACCCACCCTAGTCCTCTTTCAATCGATCTCCGGACCCCGAGATGAAATCGCGAGAGAACGAGTGGGGGCACGTGATACCTAAGGCGGATTCAAAATTTTGAACCGGTGATCATAGCATCCGCAAATCATATATAAAGGGTATTCAATGTTCATTTCGTTTTTGAACGTACAATATACTCCCTCCTATCCTTTCTAGTTTACATATAAGTTTTATGTGTAGTCAAAGTATCTCTACTTTGATCAAAAAGGTATCAACATTCAACAACGCCCAATCAATATTGTTAGATTCCTACGTACTCTTAGGTTTGAACTCGAGATGGTTTCCAATTTGTTTTCAACCACTTGAATGTGCTTGTTCTCGCGCATGCTCTTCCTACTAGGATTTCGCCACGTATAGCCAGTCCAATAGTAACTTTTTTAAGCTCCCTGTCCAATAGTACACGTGGAGTACTGACAACATCTGTACTCCCTCCTTCCATTTATATATGGCCTATGTGGAGGAGAGAGATGTGAAAAAGTAAGGGGAGTGAGCTCTCATGCAAGAGCCTCAGCTATATACGCATTCCTAGTTAAATAGTACAATAAATATGAAGAAAGAGATAGAGAGGAGATGGAAAAAAGTACTAATACAATAGCCAACCTTATATATTTTTTGCGGGAAATAGCCAACCTTATAGCCCACACTACCATATGAGTGCATATAATAGATGATGGCTATAGATGACATGGCAGTCCCTCATAGCCATCGACTGGCTATATTATTAACCATGCTCTAATGCGTTTTTAAAACCGCATTTGACTATTGACAAGATTAATAGTACATGAGATGTATAATGTGAAAATTATATCATTGGAAACTCCTTTCACATACGAATTTGACCGTATGCTTTGTGTAAGTTGCATGTCATATATTATTACTCTAACATTTGGTCAAAGTTAGCCTCGAAAAACGCATTAGGCCCTGTATAGTAAATGGAAGTAGGGAGTAGTAGTGGAAGTGGATCCTCTGACGTAGGTATCCCTGCCTTACCCTCCCTTTCGGTCACTTACTGGCGGACCCCATGCTTGCTAGGCCCCGCATGTCAGTTACTCAATGGGTTCGGCCACATCAGGGGATCCTCATCCGCAGTATACTCCCTCTGTTTTTATTTACTCCGCATAAAACAGAGGGAGTGGTAGTATAATAAATGATGCGGGCGGGGGAGGGGGAGGGACGTCGGTTTGCTCTCAATTGCAGTCCCACAAGCAAGCGAAAACGCAAGACGAAGCACGTTCCATTCGGTGAGCGACATGGAGGGTCCAGCGTGCCGGGCTGCAACACAAACGCGACAAGAGCGATGTACAGTCAAAACCGATTGACCGGTCGTTACCAGAACCACTATTCACACCAGAACCTTCGCTGCTAGGCCTACGCCAGCCACTGCCCTAAAACCACACCTAATCTCCAGCCCATTCCCCCACCTTTCGATCCCCTACACCGCATCAAGCGTCCCCTAGTTTGCCGGAAAGCCATGGTGCGCCGCAAGATCACTTACTACAAGATGCTGACGCCAGAGCGCCACGCAGAAATCGAGGCAGCGGTCGGCGCCATAGACCTCCGTTCCCAAGCTCGCTTTGCGGCGGGCCAATCCCCGAGTTCTCTGGAGCCAAGCTACGAGGAGGAGGAAGCCGATCCAATGTTCATGGCGGAGGTTGCGGCCCAGAAGGCCTCCGATGGGTATGAGACGATGGACGTCGACTTCGTGCCGGCGTCCGAGTCCCCCATGGTGCAGGCGGACCAGCGGTTCAACATGGTGATACTAAAGGAGGACTGGGAGGCAGAGGCTCAACTCGACGCGGAGCGCGCGCATGCCACTGCCATCGAGGCTCTCCTGCAGGCAGAACCGGATGCCGTGGATGTGAACCGGGCGGTGGAGGCTCAACTTGAGGCGGAGCGCACGGATGGCGCTGCCATCGAGGCCCTCCTGCAAGCGGAACCGGACGTCCTGGACTTGAACTGGGCGGCAGAGGCTCGACTTGACGCAGAGCGCGCGGATGCCGCTCTCATCGACGCCCTCCTGCAGGAGGAACCGGACGTCCTGGACTTGAACCGGGCGGCGGAGGCTCGACTCGATGCGGAGCGCGCGGATGCCGCTGCCATCGAGGCCCTCCTGCAGGCAGAACCAGACGTCCTCGACTTGAACCGGGCTGTGCTCTCGTCCGTGCAGAGCGCCCGCACGCTCCGCGTGAACGAGTAGCTGGAGGCCGAGGACAACCACGGTGCGGAGACACACGTCGGCAGCTACGGCTAGTTCGCGCCGGCAGCCAAAGACGACGAGGCCGACTCGTTCCGCGAGCAGTGGTAGTTTTTCTTTATGTTGTTGTTTTTATGGATCTTTTGCTGTGTAAAAACATATATTTGTTATGCAAGTCGCCTGACTTGGGTCAGTCTACCATTTCAGACGGTTGGATGAATATCCTACGTCTCCTAACCCTTCTTTCCTTCTTCCTCGCCTCTTCTTCTTCCCCAACAAACCACCGCACGGGCCGTACGGATACTCCCCAACATGTGGTTGGATAAACATACTCTATGAACGAAAATTATGTGTCAGCGATAGGATTGTTGAGTTTGGTTTGTTCACATGCGACAGCACATGTCAGTGAGGGTGCGTTCCCTTGGTTGGGTTTGCGGCGTGCAGGACCGACTGTGTGAGGGTGCGGTGCGACCGCGGCGTGCAGGAGCGACCGTGTGAGGGTGCAGTGCGACCGCGACAGCCGTGCGCAAGTGTACCTCCTTCTCATTTTGAAAACTTTAGGCAAGCTTGGCAAAAATATGTGGTGAAGTTTGGCAATGCAAGGCCTAGACCCAAACAGGATAAGTACGTACGTACTAGGAGTACTAGTGTTAAAAAAGAAAGGTGGGGTTTTCCTTCGCGGGATTTAATTGATACAAATCCTCATTTCACGTGTCAATTAATGCGTATTTTTTTCTCCAAAGACCAAAGAGCTAACCATCTCACTCCTTATCGCTTGATTAATGCAGCGCCATGCAAACCAACCTTCTCACTTCCGCATGCATGCAGGGGATATTAATGTCCTTGGTTGCTAGTACGAGGCAAACCCCATCAATTTTGCCTCGATTAGTGTTAGCCTTTTGCAAATTGTAATTCTGATGTACTAGCCTTGTGTACAAAAAAATGGAGGTAGTAACTATATTTGACTTCCTTCCCCATTGCGGTGACGTCGACGATATCTTTTTTTTGTGGTTTGGTGAAGTGCGTTCGACGGAGAACACCATTCAGGGAGACCACGGTAAGTTGTTCGCAAGTGCCGCCTGCAAGCCGAGACAACCACCTTATTTGCATCCAGGAAGTCCGTTGAACCAAAGGACTAGTACTATTAGGAGTACACAATAGCACCGTCCGTCCAGCTTAGTGCGGTGAGATGGTTTCTCGAAGAAGACGATGGAGAAGCGGAGTAAGCGAAGAGTGAAATGATGGTTGCTTCGTCCGTGCTTTTGTGATTTGACGCCTCACTGCTTTGTGATTTGTGATAGAAGGAACAGGGAGTAGACTTTGTGCTCTATAATGTACTACATGCGTCCAAGCATGGGAGAAAGAGGAGAGACATTGCATTTTTCTATTCCTTCAATCAATCAATCAGGGAGCTTCGGTTCCATCTTTTTTGGCTTTGGCAACACCGTCCACAATGGTTCCCACGATGCCAAAAGCTATTTTCACATTTGGCTACACATTGTGGATGCCCTTAACCATACCACTTGGTTTTGCTCCTGTGTGCTATCTATACAAATCTCAATTATATTGATCTAAAAAATTATGGAATCAAGATTAGTAAAAAGGAGGTGATTTTTCCGCGCGGATGGCGGGGAGGTTTCTTATTTTTAGAGGACGTTGTCCTGGCGGTTCGCTAACATGCGGTCCCACGTGTCAGTGCTTTACCAAGCTGATCCGCGTCCCACATGAGGCAGAACAACGACAGAAGCAACACGTGGTTAAGTTGAAGAAGATGAGGGAGAAGCGGGTTCAGCAATGAGTGAAATGATGGTTGCTTCGTCCCTCCAACTTCTTTTTTTAGCATTATTACTTCGTCCCTCCAACTTAACTGCGGGAAAGGTGCAGTTTTGTGATTTGATGCCTCATTGCTCATTACTACGTCGGCGCCATGACTGGGGTGCTTCACCCCGGCTGCTATGCATTGTATTCCGGTATGGCACGTGGACCCGGTAGCTTGATGTCCCACATGTCGGCGAAATGGACTAGAAGATTTATGAAAGCGAGCACTCCACTCTTATGACAGAGGAGTACACGACACGACGGCCCAATGAACTGTCACTTGTACTGTATAGTATTATAGTTTTGCTGTTTCGCATGATCCATCGATACAAACCCGATTAAACAGGAAAGGGCGGGATTTTTCCCGCGCGGTAGATGATATTGGCCATACATTTCAAAGGCAATTTTAATGTATGCAAACTGAATAATTAAGACCTTTCCCAGTGCTCCACGGTGTACAGGTGCTAAGGATGCCACATAGGCAGAAAAATGATGTGGCAAAGCAATTAAAGAGGAGAGAGAGGATTATGATGACCCCAACAAGAACCAATGCTAAGCACGTGAACCTAGACAAAAAGACTACCAACCAATACATGAAGGAGTTTTATTACTAAACAATTAAATAGAGAAGGCTTAGCTACAAAACCTAAGCACCGATGCATTAGGTACATTAGTTGCTAAGCATTTTAATGCACTTAGCACCCCACTTTAGCACCAATGCATTGACAGAGGTCTAAGTAACACCTAGATAATTCCCCGCGCGTTGCTGCGGACACATTAGTCTACAACTTGACGTAATTATTGGTTTCCCAGAAAATTGAATCACTTTAGTCTGCAATTTACTTATTTCAAGCCAGTTTCATGTGGTCATATAAATGAAGGTACAATGAGAGGCATGACAAATAGCTCAACTAAGCTTGTGACCCTAATGGGTAGATCGATCTAAAAGCCAATGCAATTTGCATCTACTATGTTTTCAGAGTTGAGTTTCAATTGAAGCTGAAAGTCGCTGAAAGTCCTTTGTTAAATAGGGGAAGGATGAAAACCTACACCAAACAAAAAGAGTACGGGTCAGAACTCTATAAAAAAAGTATAGTTAGAAAGAAAACACCAATTAGTTCGTAATAAGAAAACTACAGTTGAGTGCGCACTTTATCTAAACAAGAAAAAATTAGGAACCTGATTCCCCACGGGCATTGCTGCAGGTAAAACAATTGTTATCCAAATGTGCAAAGCTTGTATGAATATGCATAGCAAAGAAATGTGACTATATTCATTTATAACTATGCAATACCAGAAATCTAGAGCAGCTAGCATATTTTGCTATCAGTTGCAGATTCCAAGCAAAGAAATGTCCAGAACAGGCTAATGAAAATGCGCCTTTTATTGGACAGATCTTTTTGCTGTCCATTAGTAGGCAGAATACATGGGCATTACACGGTTTTATACTACATAAAAATGGAACTGGTATATGTTTGCCATGATATAGTTGAAAGTACGCCATATAGCTCCTAGCACTTGTGGCTAGCTTGTAAAACTGGCATAACCATACAGGGGCCTTACTAAGAGATGGAAACTGTATGCATGAACATCCTTTAAACAGAACTTTTCATTCTAAATTGGTGCGTCCTGATTAGTATTTCCCACACAAGTGAATTAGTAAATTAAAAATTCAATCTGAGAGAAGTCCCCCATACCAGACTCAGCATAAGTTCAAGACTGTCCCACTAGGAAGTTTGCATCATAAACGTCAATTATTTGGATATCTTCCTGTTACCAATATCAAGAGCCTGAAGGAAACAAAGCTAACTGTAACAATTGAGAGAGCACATTTAATTTATTTTCACTGATGCTACCAAAGAATTATAGCCTTCCAAATGCCACTGATTTATTGCAAAAGGCAAAAATGACCAGGCAAGCCCCTCCTAACGTCGAGGCACCGATCCACGAAAGATATAAAAGAAGAAACATCTAAAAAAGAGAGGCATGTAGGATGGAAAGCAAGCTCCTCAAACTGACAACTATCCTCCATAAAAAAACTGACAACTTTCCAAGTCTCAAAAGGTTGATGGTTTGATTAGTAAGCAAACATAGAGCCGCAGCTAGCCATGCACTAATATCTGGAGGTGTTGGTGCAAAGCAAAGTACTCCAAGCTCCCAAGCTCCATAGTGAGACAGAATACTCCAAGCTCTGAAAAAAATACAGTAACAATTATATAGTAAAATGGACAAACTATACTCCCAAAATCTGAAAGCATTACGGTTACATAGTGAGATGGTACTTCGGTGTTTTATTTTGAGAATACTGATATAATATGTGAGAGGCAAAGGTTCTTACTCCTTAAAACTCGTCGCTTGAGCGATTCAAAGCTGTTGACCTGCCCCACAAAGAGGCAAAGGTGTCTCTAACAGGGAGTCCGGCCATCACTACCGGAACAAGGGCCTATGCCGACAGCCTAACATATGCCGACGGCCCCCGTCGGCCTTGTCTGGGCTATGCCGACAGCCATGTCCAGGCCGTCGGCGTAATAAAGCCGTCGGGCTATCCCGAGCTATGCCGACGGCCACCGTCGGCCCAGAAGAGCCATCGGCTTATCCAAAGTTACGCCTACAGCGGCCGTCGGCATATATGGGCCGTCGGCATAGTTGTGGGCCCGGCGATCCCGTTCGTGCCGTGCAGCTAACGGCGTCCGGTCTATGCCGACGGCCGAGACGGCAGGCCGTCGGCATAGATGCCCTTACCACGTCATCGATCCAAGGCGCACCGACCACCGCCTATGCCGACGGCTGCCGTCGGCATAGATGCCACATCACTGATCCGCAGCGCGCCGACCATCTGCCCTATGCCTCAGCTATGCCGACGGCTTTGCCGTCGGCATAGTTGTTTTTTTTCTTTTTTTTTTCTTTTTTTCATAGCTATATTTTTTCCATAGTTTTTTTTCTTTTTTTTACCATGTCATCCATCTTTTTTTTCATAGTTCCCTTATCCACTTCCCGGTCACCCCCTCCACTCGTTAGTTTTTTTTCTTTTTTTCATAGCTATATTTTATGTTTTCTTAAATATTATTATTTGACTAACTTACATATAGTACGTGTTAATAAGCATACATACATTATTTTTCGGTTCTGTACACAGCGGTGTGACCCGCCTCAC
>NC_041383.1:154046540-154046782 GCF_002162155.2 Triticum dicoccoides | reverse complement strand
CGAGGGTTAGGCGGGACGGGGGCCCTGGGGGGTAGCAATGCCACCGGAGCATCGTACCGGGCCCTCATACATGCGGGGTGGTGTTGTGGCATGTCCGAAGAGGCCGCACGCGTCCCCGGTGCGTGGCCCCCCTCACGGACGGCGCCGCCGCCGGCACCTGGAGGGGGGAAAACTACCGCATCGGGTCTACACGGAGTGGATTTAGCTGTGGGTTTGGCCCAGATGTTGCTCCCCGGTGTCCC
>NC_041383.1:154044382-154045165 GCF_002162155.2 Triticum dicoccoides | reverse complement strand
GCCGCCGCTGGCACCTGGAGGGGGAAACTGACGCGTCGGGTCTACACGGAGTGGATTTAGCTGTGGGTTTGGCCTGGATGTTGCTCCCTGGTGTCCCTCTGGGCGGACCTGACACAACCGGGTGGAGAGATCCACTGGTCAAAGCCCGTCCATGTGAAGTCAAAGGGCTAGATCTCGTGGTCAACCGCTCCGAAAAGGCGGCACGCGTCTCCGGTACCTGGCCCACCTCACGGACGGCGCCGCCGCCGGCACCGGGAGGGGGGAACGGACGCTCCGGGTCTACACGGAGTGGATTTAGCTATGGATTTGGCCCGGATGTTGCTCCGAGGTGTCCCTCTCGGCTGACCTGACACAACCTGTGGCCCCCCTCACGGTCGGCGATGACACGGTAGTAGACGGATCAGGCACTCGTATAGTTACCAGATCAGGCACTCGGTAACGGTACCCCTCAGTCAGTTGCTATCCTATGTATCACCTTTTGCGAGACCATAGAAAATATTTATATTATAAAGAAATGTTGCTGACCATAGAAGAAATTCGGTTAAAAAAAAAAGATCATGTAATTATAAATAATGTTTCAAACCATTAAAGAAAATGTATGGTACATTTTAAATAATGTTAATGCATGTCAAAAATATGTATACCATGTATTATTTTTAATATAATTGTATACCTTATATCATTCAAAAAAATTCAAAAACGTGTATTTGAAAATATTTAATATGTACGTACAAATATTTTATATGTATACGAAACTTTTCAATGCGTATGAAAATAATATAC